>NW_028190268.1:0-208195 GCF_048542155.1 Nylanderia fulva | reverse complement strand
GTGTGAACAAGGCTTTAAGTAAAGCGATTTGTTGCTTGGTGCTTGCCGCAGTCATTTTAAACCTGCTGGTTTTCTTGAAATTCACCAAAGCGCGAGTGATCGAGTAAATGCCAACTCGCTGTCTTTCGAGAAGCTTCTTCATGTTGAATGATGACGTGCAAAAATGAGCTCCGAAATTTTCGCTTCAAAATGACCGATTGGAATTCTTCTCGTAAGTCTGGTTTTTACGCGACCGGAAATCTTTTGGACTCGATAACTAACTGCTATCAACACTCGGAAATCTTCGGACAAATGATCGGCAGGAATCTTCAGCCAGACTCGTCGCGATACGTTATGATACGAGAGAGAATGAGAGAGAGAGAGATGTTTGTAAGATCTCGAAGGTTTTCAAGCGTGGGTTAAATAAGTAGAATTTTTTTTTGTTGTAAACAATATCATTCGGCTCAAAGGACCAAAATTGTTGAGAATGTTGTTGAATAGTTATGAACATCTCGAACGATCCGAGAGTGTTCTAGTTGCGATGACTGTATGGATATATGATCGGTGAGCGATTGTATCGTTGGTGAAATAAGCTTGGTATCTCTCTATCACTTTTCACAACTTTTATTGCACGAATTGATAGATAACAGGTAATTTACAAGATCTTCAAATAGAAAGCTTCGCTATTGAAGACAGTAGTCACTGCTACATTCCTCGACAGCGATTGTTACTTCGGATTGGCGTAATCGAGATATCTCAAAGTTCGGCAACCTTTCTAACAGTGAACAATGAACAGATGATAAGAATAAGAGGCTTATAATCGTTGAGTAGCGAACGATGCAAATGGTAAAACATGGCCAAGCCGAAATCAGAATTAATGTTGAGACCGATAGTACATCTTCGCACGGTGCTAGCTAAGAGATATCTGCCGGCCGGCTTCTTTTCTGAAAGCACGCGGTCGGCGTACGCCGGTTCGCGATACGCACTTATCAGAGGGCGAATTCAAGTTGCGAGCCAATTATCGCGCGTCATGCGCCCACCGGGTCACAGGTCGCGCAGCGTGGACGACAGCCGAATTCCTCGCGATTGCGTAACTCGCGCGCGGCGCCGGAGAATGTCGCCATCGATCAGTTTAGCGATCGCGCTGAGAGCCGCAATCGCGAGAATCCTGAACAGCATATATGACAATGCGTTTCGCTGCGAAATTTTGCCCATTCGTCAGATGTTAAATTTGCCATGGGGACGTTTGTACTTAAAATATTTTTTACACGTATTGCTAATTTTTTAGTTCTTCGGCAAACCACGCCACGCAATTGACAATACGGCGGGAATTATAAGTAGATAATAAATTGTCGTACGAGCAATGTACATAATAAGCTAGGCTAAATACTTGATAGTGTTGATAAGTTTTTTCTTCTTCCATCTTTCTCAAACATATTTTAAGTCGGCGTACACCACAAACGGAAGCCGCTCCTTTCTGTTGTAGTTATCGAAGCTGAGCCACTTGTCCTTATTGCTCGGTAACCGGATAGCGCAGTCATTCAATTTTCCACCGTTTACAGTATGCGTCTGCACTTGTCTTCTGAATTAAAATAGTGTAAGCATCTGTAAAATAAAAAATTATAATTTTAATTAAATTATTTCTTTAAATTTCAGTTTAATAAATACAGGGTGTCCCAGAATGAGCGAACCACCCGCAAGGTACAGGTAGAGTAGGTTAATCTGAATAAAAAAGTTCTGTATTATTTTGCGATTTTCGCAATAGTTAAAGAAATATTAATTATAAAAGATCAGCCAATCGGCGCCAGGTACGAGCGCGCGGCGTAAAGCGATCCTCCCACGGCTTCGTCGGCGCGCCCTAGTATCAAATAACAGTGGGAGGCTCTTCGTACCGATCACAGATATATCTTCTACATTTCTTTTTACTCAGTTGCGCACTGACAAGTCGAGATAAATTCTTTATCCAAACGAAATGTCAAACGCCGTTTTTGTCTTGCACGTACAGCAAATTGACGTGTCTATCTTTTTTTCTTTGAAAGACGTAGTGAGACAATGTCGTTCTCGATGCTGTACACATTTACGGAGATGTCGTTTGCAAGTTCAAACTTTTTAATTTAATTCACAGTCACTGGAAACTCAATGTTCTGGAGATTCAGCACTGTTGTGTAATGCGGATAGGAGGATTCTCGATCCGTGTCTTTTTCAGCAGGGTAAAGAGCGGCCACCACTGACTATGCGGAACACGCATTGTCCGCTGATCGCACATTAACCACCGCTCTCTTTGTCACAATTTCTCGCGGTAATTTGATAATATGACATCCCGCGCGCATTAGATTGTACTTATTTATATTCACAGTTAAATCGATTATTCGCGACAATGCCCAACCGCTATCGCGTTCCTGGAACTCTTCTAGCGATGATAGCATGGGCTCGATAACGCGGTGCTCGTACCACTCGCGTAAATCAGACGTGCGAAAGAGTTCAAAATTTCTCGTATTGACACTTTTATTAGCACGCCTATCACCAGATACAAACTCGCCGTTGAATACAGTGTTCATCTTTACACTGATGTGTCTCTGCAACACATTTTGCACGTTTTCAATTACAATGTCTTTAGCATTTTCCAAAAATTATCGCGGTTCGATATAGTTCGCATTAATTACCGCACCGATCAGTATACGACTCTCGAACACCATATCGATTTCGCGCCAAATGAGTCTTTGCGCGTTATTGCTGCCATCGATATTGTCACCGTCACTGTATTCACCACCAATACACATATATCGTCTCTGCAAGCGTACCTTTACACCCTCGAGTCGCACTATTTTAGCCACCATAGATTGTCTATGTCCAATCGAGAGTCGCGGGACGCTTGACACGGCTGCATTCTTCAAGCTGTGCAATAAATTTGTCGCACTGTTGCAATCATTCAAAAAATTCGCCCAAGGTGGCGACTTGGCGGAACTGCTCCAGTAAATTCCGCTCAATATGCACTGCGTTTTCCATGTTTTTTCTTTTTTTAATCACTATTATGGCACTGACGCAAAAAAGTAGTCACTAAACTTTTTCATTACTGCATCTATGCATTCTCAAATCGTTCTATGGCTTGACGCGCTCTCATCTTCCTTATATGTATTTCACCTAATTCTGTATCCTTTTTTAGCATTTGGCGTATCTCAAAAAATAGTTTCCCATGTCGCGTTACCGTTTTGTGTATGGAGGAGTAAGGCAGCCGAACGTTGGCGCCGATGTGTTGCAATTAAAAAAAAAGGAAGATGTTTCTTTCCCGTTTATGGGAGATTTTCTGCGAGGATACAAAGCTACCGAACGTCAGTGCTTTGACATTTGCACCATCTATAAATAACGTTACGCCAGTTCGTCGCAACATTAGCCCTAATATCTCAATTTTCTTCCACTAAGTGCCCATAAAATGTGAAACAAAGGTCTTTTTATGGATTTTAGAATGCTCTCGATTAGAAAGTCGAGCAGTCGAACGTTGACGCCAATGTGTCGCAATTAAAAAAAAATAAGGAAGTTGTTTTTACTCTCGTTTATGGGGGATTTTCTGCGAGGATACAAAGCTGCCAAACGTCAGCGCTGTTACACTCGTACCGCTTATAAATAACATTTTGACAGTTCGTCACAGCGTTGGCGCTAAAATTTCAATTCCCTTCCGTATGTCAGAACAATAAAATGCCCATAAAAATGAGTTTTATGGATTTTGGAGAGCTCGGTTTTAAATTCGGACAGTCATAAATCACACAGATAAACACCTGCGAACATGTTTGGGACCTTTTCCCTCACCCCTCATAAAAATAAACATCTGTCAAACATGCTTGGGGACCTACCCCCCCCCCCCCCCAATGGCATACCCCTCTCGCCTACAAAAACCCCCGCCCCGCGTGACGTCATTCTCCCCCCGCGCCCTCAAGATACCCCCTCGCCCCGCACCCCCCTCAGAGGACCAGCGTTAGAATCCGCCTAGTATTCCTACTTATATTATATACAAAGTATTGATGACATAGTAAAATCTATAGATAGAGATAAGTTAGAAAGTCCAGGTAAAAGAATTATTTTTGTTATTGAAAGCGAGGGAATAATGGAAAATTTTAAATGGTTAGAATAGAGCAGTTAGATAAAATTGTTATGGAACTACCCAAAAAGAAAAATACGGAAGAGGGAATAATTAGTGATATATTTAAAGCAGTATTTTATGTAATATAAAGGAGGAATTTATTAATATAATAAATAACTCTGTGAAGCAAGGTTGCTGTCCAAAAGGTTGGAAAACGTCTACGATAATACCGATTCCAAAAATAGAAAAAGCCAGAAAAGCAAGTGAATTTTGGCCTATTAATATGTTACAAGTATTTGAGAAAGTGTTAGAATTAGTAGTTAAAAAGCAAATTGAGACGTATTTGGAAAAAATTATATTATAACAGAGCATCAGTCAGGTTTTAGAAAACAGTATTCCTGTGAAACAGCGATTCAAATAGTCATTGACGAATCAAAATTGTTAATTAGCGAGGCAAAAATGGTGGGGGTAATTTTCATGGATCTCAAGCGAGCATTTGAAACAATAGATAGAGAAAGATTATTAGAAAAATTATATCAATATGAAATTAGAGGAACAGTTTTAGAATGGTTAAGATTGTATTTAAAGAATAGAACACAGTAGGTACGATTTAATAATAAATGGTCCACATTAATGGCCACAAAATATATTTTGCTTTTTGTTTCTTAAGAAATTAACCAATTGCAGTTGATTTTAAAAAGAATAATCGAACAGGATTAGATTAATTTCTAAGACACAGGAAACAAAAAGCACATTGTAGATTAAGTCTAATATTTATCAAATTTTCAGCTCTCAATGATGACATCTAATCAATATGCAATTATTGAATTTGATGATGGCTTCTGAAAAATGGTTGACACCTTGCAAAACTCATTGTTATTGGCCTCCGTATAAAAGTAAAACAAGAACATCAAGAGCTATTGATAATCAAGAAGATACGGCCCAAAATTGGAGTTTGTATAATATAAAAAAAAAATATTGGCTTCGACAAGTATATGATAATTTCTTATATTTTGATAATTCTATGTCAATGCATTTGCAAAAAAGATTCTATAAGATTCATAAATATTAACCTTAATTATCGTTTTTTTAAATTTTTTAGAAACCTTGAAACGTGCAAAGGAAAAGTGTTTGTAGGCTTTAATAATGTCCAATGTTAATACTGATTCTGAAGTCAAAAAAAAAATCAACTAAAAAGTCATCTGCAATTATTGAGTCTTTTCCGCCGATTAACTTTGACGACGTAGACTCCAGCTGTAATAAAAATAGTGAGACCGAAAAATCCGATCTAAATACATTAAATGCTTATGCAAAAATAAAAAGAAAAATCAAGTTTGACCTATAAATGACCAATCTATTACTAACGATCTGTCACTAACTCGACAGTCAAATTTGCCGCAAAATCAGAAACAAATCTATTAAAAAAATAAATATTCGTAATTATATATCATCTTTTTAATTATATTTTTATTGTTTTCATAAATGAGAATTGCAATAAATCAATTCTACGTGTATTGGCTAACATTGATTTGAAAATAGATACTATAATTGCTGAGATTCGTAATATAAAATTGATGGCAACAAAAACGACGGACGAAGAAATCGAAAAAACAAAAAGTCAAATTTTGAGGACTTCCGTTTCCGATGCAGACGTGGAGTGTGAATGCGGATATTTGAGGGAGATTAGAGGGTATAGAGTGCAGAGAGAAAGGAGAGGATAGTGTGAGGAAGAAGGGGGAGAAAAAGTGAGAGAGTAAGAGTATAGTGTGCGAGACTAGTTAGACAGAAGACGTAGGAAAAAGAGAAATAGGGATTTGGCTGACAACCGATAGTGGGCAGAGAGTATAGAATACATAGAAAGGGGGGAGCAGAAAGATATAGAGCAGGCGCTAGGGAATAGCTAGTAAATTTAGGAAGTAAGAAACAAGTAGTAGGGAGAACGTAGAGAGGTGCTAAGTGGGTAGAAAGGAAAACACGGGAAAAGAAGAGTATAGAGAGGAAAGAAGATAGGAATTAGAATCTAAGGGTTTAGTAAACATGTTGTGCGGAAAGAAAGAAGGAAACAAGGGAGGGAGGGAGGAGGAGTAATAGGAGTAATAAGTAACAAAGGAAAAGAAAGAAGTAAGTGATAGCCTAGGAAATATAGAGAATTTGCTGAAGAGAAAAAAAGGGAGTTAGAGGAAAAAAACGGAGAGGAGGGCGTAGAGATTTTTAAGAGAAACAATAAAATAACGAGATCACCGGAGAAAGGAGGTAAAGAGAAAGGAGAGAAGGGAGAGATTAAGAAACTGTTACAGGATATGTGGCAGGAAGTGAGGGAAATGATGGGGAAATTGAGGGAGGAGATAAAGGAGCAGAGTGCGAGAATAAAAGAAGAAATGGAAGAGATAAGAAGAGATTACAAGGAGCAGATGGAAAGATGGAAAGAAAAGACAAATGAGTTAAAAGAGAACATGGAAGGTATGAAAAGGAGAATAGAGGCACTGGAGAGGAAGATGGAGGAAAGGGGGAGAGAAAGAGAAAAAGAGAAGGGGGAAATCATAGAGAATGAATTACAAAAAAGAGTAAGGAAAATGGAAAGGAAATGAGAGATAATAGAAAAGAAGGAAAAGAGAAAGAATATAGTAATAAAAGACCTAGTAGTCAAGGAGGGAAAAAGAAAAGAGGAGGTGGAGAAATTGCTAGAGGAGATAGAAGCGAGGGTGAAGATAATGAAAATAAGGAAGATAAGGGAGGACAGAGAGAAGGGGAGGGAGATAGTGATGGTAGAATTAGAGAAGGAAGAACAAAAATGGGAGATGATGGAGAAGAAAAAGAAACTGAAAGATAGAAAAGAAAGGATAGACACGGATTTAACGTGGAAAGAAAGGGAGATAAGACGGAAGTTGGGAGAAATAGCAAGGAGGGAAGAGAAAAGAGGAGAAAGAACATGGATAAGTAATGGCAAGATAAGAATAGGAGAAAAATGGTGGAGATGGGATGAGGAGAAGGAGGTTTTGAAAGATGAGAAGGAAAATGTAAAAAAAGAAGTAATGGAGGAAAAGGAGAGGAGAAAAGAAGATATTCTGAAATAGAGATAGATAAGGAGAGAAAAAGGATGGAAGGTGGTTTTCTGGAATGTAGCGGGAGTAGGGAACAAGGATACGGATGTTTGGAAGGGAGAAGAGAAGATGGTGGGAGTGTAGAGAGGAGAAAAGGAAGGTAAGGAAAGAACTAAGGAGGAGAAGGAGGAAAGAAGGAGAGAGGGAGGAATATAGGAAGAAAAGAGGAGAATACAAGAGATTGTGTGAGAGGAAGAAAAAGGAAGAAAATGAGAAATGGGAAAGGGAGGCAGCGGAGGTGAAAAGAGAATCGGAGGTATGGGAAATAGTAAACAGGGAGAGAAGAAGATGGAAGGAAATAAATGAAGAAATTGAGATGAAAGAGTGAAAAGAATATTTTATGAAGCTGTTAGGAGGAGTAGAAGAGAGGAGAGTAAGAAAGGAGAGAAAGGAGGAGGGAAACAAGGAACGGGAGGAGGAGGAGGAGGAAGAGGAAATAAGTAGAGAGGAAATATTAAAGGCGATAAAGAAGTTGAAAGAAGGAAAAGCAACAGGGATATATGAGATCCCAAATGAGGTATGGAAGTATGAAGGAAAGAACTTGAAAGAATGGACATTGGAATTTTGCAACAGGAATTGGAGAGGAGAAGACTGGCTGGAGAGATGGAAGGAGGAAGTGATAGTGCTGATAATGAAGAAAAGGGAAGGAAAAGAGGTGGAGGATTACAGGGGAGTAACCTTGATGCCAACATTGTATAAAGTATATACGATGATACTAACAGAAAGATTGAGGAAGGAGGTGGAGGAAAAAGGTAAAGTGCCGGAAATTCAGACAGGATTTAGGAGAGGAATGGATACGATAGACAACATCTGCATTATGAATTATCTGATTAATAGACAATTAGAAAGAAAAGGTGGAAGGCTGACGGCAATGTTGCGTAGACTTGAGGGCAGCGTTCGATTCAGTGGACAGGGAGAAATTAATGGAGCAATGAAAGAGAGAGGAATAAGGAAAGGATTAGGAAGAAGGGTAGAGGAGATGATGAGGGAGGCAATTTGCAGGATAAAGGTAGGGGAGGAAGTTGGGGAGAAATTTTGAATAGAGAAAGGTGTAAGGAGCAGGGTTGTCCATTGAGCCCAATGCTATTTAACATTCTAAAAGCGGATTTTGAGAAAACAAGGGGAAGGTGAGAAGAGGAGAAATGAGGATAGGTGAGAAAAGAATATATACATTGGCGTACGCGGATGATATGGTGTTGTTGGTAGAAAAGGAAGAATCGAGAAGTATGATCGAAAGATTAGAGGAGTATTTGGAACATAAGAGATTGAAATTGAACGCGAAGAAGACGAAAATAATAAAGTTTAGGAGAAAGGGTGGAAGGTGGAAGAAAAGGGAGTGGAAATGGAAGAGAGAGAAAATGGAGAAAGTAAAGGAATTTACATATCTAGGATACAGGCTACAGAGAAATGAAGGACAAGAGGGACAGATGAAGGAAAGGATGAGGAGAGCGGCAGTTATTATGGAGCAAGTATAGGGAATATGGAAAAGAAGGTTTGGAAAAAATTGGGGGAGAAGATTATGGTTGTTTGACAAGTTGGTGTAGACAGTGATGAGCTACGGAACGGAAATATGGAGATGGAAAGAGAGAGAGAGAATGGAAAAGATGCAGGAGAGGTACTTGAGGTGGACATCAGGAGACACGGTAGCGTCTCGCTAAGTTATATCTTTCATTCGTCAAATTAAAATACAATCTACAAAAAACAAAAAAAAATATCGAAAGATATCGAAAAAATAGCAAAAATATCGAAACAATAGCAAAAATTATCCGTAGGACTGTGTATCCTTTACCGGACGTAACACGATTTTCGTAACCTTGAAAACAAAAATTTGAAATATTTTATGAACGGGAACATATTTTTCAAAAGATGACCATATCAATCGAAAGCGCGATTTTTTCCGAGTAAAATGAGACCTTAACGAACTTGATAGCTCTATTGATTGCGGAGATATGAATTTTTTTTAGTCATTTTTTGGTTGAAAATGTGTCACTTTTTTTGTCCGACTACGGCGTCGTACTTGTCCGTGGCCACCCATCCCGAAAAAGTGATTTTGTCCGCAGCTGCTTTACCTTATCCGCGGCCACCCATCCTAGTATAGTGACATTTTCCTCAGCTGCTTAACCTTTTAAGCAACCAAACGAAAAATAAATTCTCGCTCTCTTTCTCACTCTCTCTCTCTCTCTCGTTCTCTCGCGCTCTCTTTTTCTCTCGCTCTCCCCCCCCCCCTCTACCTTTCCCTCTTGCTTTCCCACGCCTTCTTTCGCTCTCTCTCGTCCTCTCTCGTTCTCTCTCGCTCTCTCTCGCTCTCTCCTGCTCTCTCTCGCTTTCTCTCGACCTCTCTCGCTCTCTCTCGCTCTCTCTTGGTTTTTTTCACTCTCTCTCGCGTTCTCTCGCTCTCTCTCGCTTTCTCTCGCTATCTCTTGCCTTTTCTCGTTCTCTCACGCTCTCTTACGTTCTCTTTCGCCCTTTCTTCTCTTTCTCTTTTTCTCTCGCCTTTTCTTGTTTTCTCTCGCTCTCTCTCGGTTTCTCTCGTTCTTTCTCAATTTCCCTTGCTCTCTCGCGTGTTTTCTCGCTTTTTCGCATTCTCATTTGCTCTCTCTCTCTTGTCTTCACTTGCTCTTTCTCGCTCTCCCTTGCCTACTCTCTCTCTCCCTCCTCTCTCCCCACTCTCTCTCTCCCTCTCTCTCTCTTTCTCTCTTTCCCACACACTCTCTCTCCCCCTCTCTTCCTTCCTCTCTCTATCCTTCTCCCTCTCCCATTCTCTCTCTCTCTCCCCTACCTTTGTCTTTCTCTCTTCTATTTAATAATATTACAGTCAATTTAGGGTTTGACTTCGGACAAAAGCTGAATTTTGGCAAACCTTTGTTTTTGCATAAGATTGAAAAGAGGAAAAAAATTATCATTATTATATAGTCTTCAAGAAAAAGAAGTAAACAATTAGGATTCAAATTTTGTTCTTTGCAAGTGTCTAGTTGAATATCGATTTTACAGAAAAAACAAAAAAATACAAAAGTACAAAATTAAAGAATGGATAATTTTGTATATAAAATGTTATTTATAAGTTTTTCATACAAGTAATACTTTTTATGTAAATAATTTTGTAAGACGTACGCTGCACGGTGTATTCACGGAGCGTGCTGACAGACGTTATGTGGATTGAAGCGTAACACCCGCGCACAAAAATGTTATAACTTTTGAATGAATTATTGTACAAAATTGTGTAAAGTGTCGAGAGTTGAGAGTCTGAGTTGAGAGGCCAGAGATTTCAACTTTTTAATGCAACCTTTTGTTATTCTACGCTAATACTTTAAAAAATTACGATAGTTTAAGCAAAATGTTACATGTAATGTTTGTCTTCTCTCATTAAATTAGTAACAGATAGTCTTAGAATTTTTAGAAAGTTTATCATAAAATAACAAAACAAATTACATTAAAAAGCTGAAATCCCCAGATTTTTAACAGTTTTTTTTTCATTTCTGTTCGATAATTTATTCAAAAGTTATGACATTTTTGTGCGCGCATGCAATACTTTAATCTACATAACGTTTGTTGGCACGTTCCACCACGCTCTGTCAATACACCGCAACAAACAACTTGTGAATTTTTTAAGTCAAAAGTTTAGCTTATACGAAAAAAGTTATAGAATACTTCATGCAAATAACAGAATTTAGGTATTAATTGTTTAATTTTATTTTTTAGCGGCCACTGTACAAT
Organism: Nylanderia fulva; assembly: GCF_048542155.1. Lineage (NCBI taxonomy): Eukaryota > Metazoa > Arthropoda > Insecta > Hymenoptera > Formicidae > Nylanderia > Nylanderia fulva. The sequence goes on along the minus strand of NW_028190268.1, from coordinate 197,326 downwards.
GATAAACTTTTTTCTTTAATTTCATGCAAAAACGAAAGTCTTTACCAAACTTCAGTTTGCTAACATTTTTTCTGAGGTATCGCTCAATTTTTATCTAAAGTAACTGTAGTATAAAATATATTGAGAATCACTATAAAAACTACATGCATGCACATACATATGTAAGTACACAAGCATATGCGTACGTAAGCATAGATATATGTTTACATATACATATTTTTTAACATATCTTTTAATGAACTTTGCAAAAATATGTGAAATCCCACTAAAAGACATTACAGATGTAAAAAAAGTGCTAAGTTATATCTTTCGCAAGCAACAATAATTCTTTACAGAAAGTCGTAATCAAATATATTATCTTCTCAAAAATTATGTTTATAGCCAAAATAATTTTTTGCAAAAATTAATCATTATCAAAAATATTTTCTCAAAAATTATATATATAAATTATGTTTTATTTTTGTTAATAATACTAGAAAAAAATTAAAATATAGCATCAAAAAGTAATGAAATCAAAGCATTTCATTTCAAGTAAATTCAAGGCCAAAGGGCTACAATACAAAAACAGCGCTAAGTATTTTTTATACATCACATTTTTTTTACTTTTATTTTTTAATTTAAATTTAAAATTTTTATTTATTTTTAAATTTTTAAATTTTCTAAATTTAATTTTTTGTGCCTTATATTATATGCCTTTTTTGAATATACGTTTAAATATATTTGAATTAAATAATTATTTATAGATAAATAATTTACGATCAATTAAAATTAATATTAATCAAAATTAATATTGGTCGCTAGTGGTGAAAATAAGCTTGGAAAACTTGACTTCGACGTAACTAGCAAATTTTATTTAATTCTTTCACCAAGAAAGAATTAAATAAAATTTGCTAGTTACGTCGAAATCAAGTTTTCCAAGCTTATAAATAATTTATTTTATTATATATATCTATTTATCTAAATATTTTATAAAACTATATAATAACTTTACAATGTATATACATTCCAGTTTAAATTAATTACATAATTATTCATGTTATTTAAATGTAAAGATAAATAAATATATATATATATATATTTTACTGAATTGATTTTGTTATTATATATATTCAATTCAATTCAATTCTTTATTCGTCCCCTAAGGGATTGAAGGCGCTTTTGAAGGAGCGTTCCCCAACCTTACAAAACTCTTACAATCACTTATATCTACTCTTATCTCTACTCTTACATCTAATTTACAAATAACTTAATTCTACCTTAACCTACTTATCTACTATTTTAGAGAGAGAAAGAGCCGTCCCTACCTATCGCTTTGCTTCGGCTTCCGATTCCCCATATATTCTCCACTATCTCATTCATACCTCACTCATTCTCCTCCTCATACTTCCTTCCTCCTTTTCCCCTCCCTCCCTCCCCCTTTTCTTCCGTTCTCCCCTTTTCCCTCTTTTTCTCTATTTCTCTCATCCATCCTTCCCCTTCTCCTCCTTCCTGCAATATTCCCTTCATTCTTTCCCACTAGTTTTCCTTCTCCCCTTCTCCCCCACATTCTCCTATCACATGCTCCCATGTTTCTTCTTCTATCCCGCATAACCTACATCTTCTTTTCTCCTCTTCTTCCCAGTATCTCGCCCCTCTCATCTCATTGTTCATTCTGAACCTAACTATCCTTCTCCATCTACTTTCCTCCCATCCCTTTCTCAGGTATTCCGGTAAACCCTCCTCCTTCCATTCCCCATACCATCTATTATATCTCGACTCTCTTATCCTCTCCCATCTTTCCTCCTTTTGCCTTTCCCTGTCTTCCTGCTCCCACCCCTCATATACTTCCTCTCCCCTTCCCCTTTTTTCCTCCATCTCTTTCCCTTCTATTCCTCTTTCTTCCCAGAATTTCTCCCTCTCTTCCTCCCACATCGTTCTTTCCTTTTCTCCTCTTATCCTCTCTTTCATATCCTCAAAACATTTCCTCGCTAAACTTCCTCCCCTTCCTTCCTCCAACTTCCTCTCATACCCTACCGCCCTCCTTCCTGCTCTTATCCTAAATTTGTCTTTTCCTATCTCCTCTCTTACCATATACCCCGGCGTGCACCAGTCTACTCCTAACGTCCACCTAATCCATCGCTCCTGCATTGCCTCCACCTCTCTCCTCTCCTTTCATCCCCATATTTCCGCCCCATATTCCAACACCGTCCCCACCAACCTTTCCATTAGCCATACTCTTTTCATCCAGTCTCCTGCAAACTTTCTCTTTCCCATTCCCCACACCTGTCTTATCACCGCTCCTGCTTTCTTAACTCTGTTCTTTACCTGCGCCTCCTGCCCCCTGTTCCTCTGTAGCTTATACCCTAGATATGTGAATTCTTTCACTTCCTCTAACCTTTTTCCTTTCCATCTCCACTCCACTCTCTTCATTCTTCCTCCTCCCTTTTTAAACCTCATTACCTTTGTCTTATCCACATTCACCTCTAACCTTTTCTTGTCCATATAACTTTCCATTTTCCCCAACATATGTATTATTCCTTCCTCATCCTCCGCCAACAGTACCATGTCATCTGCGTACGCCAAACAATGCACCTTTTCCCCTCCCAGTTTCACCCCTCCCCAACCTCCTTTTCTTAGCACTTCCTCTATATCCGCTATCAACAGACTGAATAAGAGCGGACTCATTGGGCAACCTTGCCTCACCCCCCTTGTCGTCTAAAAATTTTCTCCCTCCTCCTTCCCCACTCTTACCTTACTCCTCGTTTCCCTGTACACCTCTTCTATCCTACTCCTTAATCCTTCCCTCACTCCCCTCCCCTTCATTGCCTCCATTAACACCTCCCTATCTACCGAATCAAACGCCGCCTTCAGGTCCATAAATGCCGCGACTACCTTTCCTCCCTTCTTATTTACCCTCTTATTCACCAGATAGTTCAACACATAGATACTATCCATCACCCCCATTCCCTTCCTAAAACCTGTCTGACTCTCCGGTATCATATTCTTCCCCTCCATTTCTTCCTTTAACCTTTCAGTTAAAATCCCCACGTATATCTTGTATAGCGTTGGCATCAATGTCACTCCTCTATAGTTTTCCACTTTATTCCCCGTTCCCTTTTTCAACAGTGGCACTATTATCCCTTCTTTCCACCTCTCCGGCCCTCCCTCTCCTCTCCACACTCCTGTGCACCTTTCCCATACCCACTCTTCTACCCTCTCCCCTAAATATTTCCATACCTCACTCGGTATCCCATCCTCCCCCGCTGCTTTTCCTTTCTTCAGTTTTCCCAGCATCCTCTTCACTTCCTCCCTGCTTATCTCCTGCTCCTCATCTCTCTCCCTTTTTTCTTTTCTTCCTCTTACAACTTTTACCTCTATCCCTCCCAATAAGTCCATGAAGTATTCCTTCCATTCCTCCGCCTTTATCTCCTCATTCACCCCTTCTCTCTTTTTCCTTTCCCTGTTTACAATCTTCCATACTTCTCCTTTTGTTCTTGCCTCTATCGCCTCCTTGTACTATCTTAGCCTCTCCTCCTCCCTTTTTCCTTTACACATTAGCCTATATTCCGCCCTTACTTTTCTATATCCTTCACCTCCTCCTCCTTTTTTCCTCCATTCCCTTAACTTTTTCCTCACTTCTTTCCTCTTCTCCTCACATTCCTCGTCCCACCACCCTTTCCTTTTCCCTTCTCCACTCTCTTTTTCTCCTTCTCTCAATTCCTCTTCTATTTTTCCTATTTTTTCCTCTAGCTCCTCTTCAATCCCCTCCTTCCACCCCTCTCCCCACTCTTCCTCTCTTATTCTTTCTCCTCCCCTCTTTGTCCATCTCCCTCTTTTTCTTATTCCTTTTTCCTCCCCCCTTTTTCCCTTTTCAGCTCCTCCTCTTCTTTCTAGCGTTACAATCAAAGGGTGATGGTCCGATTCTATGTTATCTCCCACCTCCATTCTCTTTATCCTTTCCTTTACTCTATCCTCTCTCACCACGTAATCTATTACCGATTCCCCTCTTCCTCCTGTATATGTGTACTCCCCCTTCCTATCCCCTCTTATCCCTCCGTTAAAAACTCCCCATCCCACCTCTTCCAGCTCTTTTATCAACTTCTTCCCTTCCTCATTAACTTTCTTGTCCTTCGATCTTCTTTCTTCTTCCTCCTCCCCTCCTATCACTCCACCCCTTCTACCTGTCCTTGCGTTGAAATCTCCTCCCACAATCGTCCATTTATTTTCTTCTTTCTCTTCCATCCATTCCTTCATTTCCTCCAATTTCCTTTCCATGTCCCCGTTGATGTATACGCCTATTACCCTCCACTTCTCTCTTCCTACTTCTAATTCCGCCATCATTATTCCCTCCTCCTTTTCTCCCATTCCTGATACTTTTATCTTCCCCCTCTCCTCCCTTACCCCCATGATCATTCCCCCCATCGGTCTTCGTTTCTTTTTTCTCTTCTTTGCTGCTTGCTTCTCCCATCTATATCCTTTCGGTAACCTCTTTTTAATTGCCTCCCACCCCCTTTCCTCTATCCATGTTTCCATCATCACCACCACCTCCCAATCTTCTATTTCCTTCCAGAACTTTTCTTCTTTATTCTTCAGCATTGCCACATTCCAAAAACCTATCTTCCACTCCTCTCTTACTTCTCCTCCTTTTTCCTTTCTCTCCTGTTCCTTTCTCCTTTCTGCCTCCGTCTCCCTTTCTCCTTCCTCCTTTCTCCTCTTACTATTGTTCTCCCCTCCTCCTTTCCTCCTTTCCTCTCTTCTCCCTTCTTCTATCCCTTTTTTTCCTCCATTCCTGTCTTCATACCCCCTTCTTCCCCCCTCATTTTCTCTATACCTTCTCTAATTTCTCCTTTCCAATTTTTCAGCACACTTTCCTCCTCTTCCCATCTCCACCATACATCATTGATTTTTATCCTTCCATAGCTCGTCCATACATTGTTTCCTTTCCTCCTTTCTATCTCCGCGATCTCCATTAGCCTCCATTTTATCTTTCTCTCTTCCCATGTTAAATCATCTTCTATTCTCACCCTCTTTCCTTTTAATATCTTCTTCCTCTCCATTACCTGTCTTTTTTGTTCTCTACTTCCTAGTTTTACTACCACCATTTCACCTTCCTTTCCCTCCTTTCCTTTCACCATTCTTATCCATTCTATCTCTGCTTTCGCTCCTATCTCTTTCATTAATTTCTCTACTCTTTCCTTTACACCTTCCTTCCCTTCCTCCATTCTTTTTATTACTATGTTATTTTTTCTCTCTTCTCTTTCCTTCCATGCTAATTTCTTTCCTATGTCCTTCACTTTTCCTATTATTTTCTCGTTTATCCCCTTACTCCCTCCTTCGCCCCCCTCTCTTTCTCTTTCCTCCTTTCTTCCTCTTTCCTCTACTCTTGCTTCCAAATCTATCACTCTCTTCTCCAGGCTCTCTATCTCTTTTCTCAATTCTCTTCTTTCTTCTCTCCATTCCCCCTCCTTTTTCCAAATTTCTATCTTCAACTTTCTCATTTCCTCGCCTAACTTCTCTGTTATCTTCTCCCCTATCTCTTCCATCATCCTCCTTAACTCCTCCTTTTCTATCCCCCCTACCTCTCTATTCAGCCTTTCTGTCTTCTTGCTCCTTCTTAGGCTTCTTTCCTCTTCTTCCTTATCTTCCTCTCCCCCTTCTTCTCTTTTTCTTTTCAAAAAATCCTCTATACATCCCATACTGCTCCTCCTCTCCTTCCCTAACTCATCTACTCTTCTCGGCCTCCCTGCCTTCTTTTTTATTTCTTCCTCATCTCCCTTTTTTCCCCCTTCCTCTAACATCCTATCTCTATTGGTCTCTATCCTCCTATCTCTAATATTCTCTTCATTAATCATTTTTCCCTTATCGCTTTCTTTCTTTGATTCACTTACTCTATGCTCCAACTCGCTCCAACTCGCTAGTGAATTCCCTAGTGAATTCCCTAGTGAATTCCCTATCTTTATTCCTCTACTACACCTACACCCTACACCTACTCTCTTTCTTCCACGTGTCTCACCTTTTCCTACTTTCTATATTCTAACTCCTTACCCCTTTATCTTCTCCTATCCTTTCAATCTCTCCTCCTCTTTTTTCTACACCCTCTCACCTCCTATCTCCTATTCACCTCACCCCTTTTCTCACTCTTTTCTCACAAATACCTGCCACGCTTTCACACACCTGTCACTCACTTTCTTACCGGAACCGGAAGCCTCGTTATTATATATATTATAAACGTTTTAAAATAAAGCAATAATTATACATTTGTATCATTATAGGAAATTTATCTAAATATTATATATTATGTTGTCACTTACTTAGTACAACTTTTTGATTTCACTACTTTTTGATGCTAATATTTTAACCTTTTTTCTCGTATTATTAATATAATTATTTAGCGCAATTTTTTAATTTCGCTACTTTTTGATGCTATATTTTAATTTTTTTCTAGTATTATTAACAAAAATAAAATATAATTTATAAATATAATTTTTGAGAAAATATTTTTGATAATGATTAATTTTTGCAAAGAATTATTTTGGCTATAAACATAATTTTTGAGAAGATAATATATTTGATTACGACTTTTTGTGAAGAATTATTGTTGCTTGCGAAAGATATAACTTAGCACTTTTTTTACATCTGTGATGTCTTTTAGTGAGATTAGAATTAAAAAGGAGGACACCAGGATATATGGTGAAAGAGGAGCTAAGAAGAGAGAAGTTGAGAATAAGAGCCGGGAAGAGGGCGTGGAATTTTGAGAAGTGAATGAAGGAAGAAAGGGGAAGCGAATTGGCGAGGAAATGTTGGGAGAAAATGAAAGAAAGGACAAAGAAAGGAAAGGTGGGATCAGATTGGGAAAGAGAAAGGGAAGAGTACTTTAGGAAAAGAGATAGGAGGATAAAAGAGGTGGAAGAGAAGAGAGGAGAGGAAGGGGGATGGTTTGGGGAGTTAATAAGAAGGGATTTGGAGGAACAGAGGAGAGAGAAGAAAGAATAGAAAGGTCAGAATTTAACAGATAGTACAAGGAGGTTAGAGGGAAAGGAGTACCAGAATATTTAAGAAAGGACTGGGGGGAAAGCAGATGGAGAAGAGTAGCGAGATTTAGATTAGGAAGCAAGATATTAGAAAGCAGGTACTGGGAAGAGATGAAGAAGAGGAAATGCAGGATATGTGAAGAAAAGAAAGAGTCGTGGGAGCATGTGTGGGAGAGATATTGGGGTTGAGGGGAGAGAGGAAAGAGAGCTGACAGGAAGTTGTGAGGGAGATATTAGGAGAAAAGGGAGAGGGAGAAGGGTGGATGAGGAAGCTAGAAAGGGAGAGAGAGATAAGAGAAGGGAGAGGAGAGAGGAGCGTATGGGGAGATTAAGATGGGAAGAAGGATGATTGAAGGAGTGAATGACGCGAAAGGGGCAAAAGGAGAGAAGAGTTAAAAGAGAAAGCAAGAGGAAACGGAAGTTCCAAAAGCGTATGTGTGTGTGTATGGGGTTGGGCAGAAGCCAAGGGAAGATGGTTGAGAAAAAAGAACTGGATTCTTGAATCAGAAGCAAAATATTTCAGAAGCAAATTTCTCACCTCCGTTTAATTATGCAAGATGATCTACGATGAGTGTAAAGAAATTTTGAAAGTTTTCTTATTAAAATTTCTCTGTTAAATGTATTTAACATATATTCGTATGTGTTAATTTAACATAATGCTGTTGTGTTAATTGAACTCAATGTTAAATTATTGAAATAATTGAAAAAAAGTATAAAAAGTAACATAAGGTGCATCTATTTTTAATTTTACATAATAAATATGTTTCGTATTATTATTAACAAAATTTATCTGTTACCAATAATATTTATCTATTAATATTTACAGAACAAAATGTTAATTTTATTTTATAATACAAGTAGAGATAATAAAATGTAAAATTAACATTTTTAGAGTTAATTTTGGCATTAAAACTATATTAATTTTATACAAAATTTATTTCAAATTACTTGAAATTTGCATTTTTTTGTATTAAAATATCAATACAATATTCGTATGATTACTTGATAATATATTTGTATTATAAATATGATGTTTTTTAAATCGGCCAACAGAGCCAAAGCACAAAAAATTAATTATTCGGAACTGTATCTTTTGGTTTGAGATCACTAAATTCCATATATAAATTAATCTCCATATATAAATTAATCTTTTTTGTGCTTTGGCTCTGTTGACCGATTTAAAAAACATCATATTTATATTCTTAATATTGAGAGCCGATAAAAATATTTCTTTCTGATATTCATATTATGTTAAATTAACACACAAATTTCTGTAGACCGTTTGAGACATGTGATATCTATTAAAATTTAATACAAATTTTTCAACTGTGTTTGGGAGGTTATTTTAAATAAAAAATAGGGCCTGTTTCAAAATTAGTTATAGAATTATAAGAGATCAAAGTATTATTAATAAATAGTAGATTTAATATTTAGTAGTTACAATCTAAAAAAAACAAAACATTCTATTTATAAATTAACAATTATGTGAAAATAACAATTCCATGAGTTAACAAGTGTTCGAAAGCTGCTTCTTGAGTTTAAACACAAGCTTGAAAGCTGTCCAAATTTTTAAATTTATTATAGATCACTCTGTTGTAAAATTATTATTTTATTTTTATTTTGCACATATCGCGATATTTTAAAATAACTATGCTTACATAAAATTATATTTTCTGCTTTTTTGACAGTAATAATATTCATTTATTATGTATTCATTAATGTATTAATGATTATTATATGTATTCATTATGTAAGAGTAGATTATTAGACAAAATCTCTTGAGGAAAGAGAAATGTAAATGTGTATTTTAAATACTTATAATGTAATTGATATGTGCAATATACGTATTGATACGTACATGTACAATATAATATACTTTTCCAAAATATATTCGTATCTTAACTATAATTATTAGATGAAATGTCACTTTTTAGGAGGTTTTCACCTGTTTATTTCTTAATTTTATATTAATTATCTCGACTGTATATCTTATCTATATGCAAACACAACTGTCTTTGTGCACTATCTGTATATCTTCTTGACAATACGCTGCTTTGAATGACCGGATATCCAATATTAAGCATACATATAGTGGAGACAACATACAGTTGGTGCACACAGAAATTTGGAATCGTTTATATAGATGATGTGAATACTTGTGACAATATGCAGCTGAAGAGTGTATACATGAAAGAGAGTCTTTCGCGTTTCTCCGATAATGTTCCTTACTGACGTTTTTATAGAATCTAGATAATCTTATTATAATATATGGATAATGTGCCTTTATACAATTTAGATAATGTCTTTTATTGGTTTTGACAAGATTGTCCCATTACAGTAAAAAAATCGTAATAAGATCGTCCTATAGGATGTCCCCAAGGACGTAAATGTCAGTTTTTTTTTACCACAATGGAACAATCTCGCTGACGTCTTAAAAAGGTCCTTACGATGACTCAAAATTTTCATAAGACATAAAAACCTTTTTAAGACGTCAACAAGATTGTCCTATTAAGTTTGAAAAGTGGATATTTACGTCCTATGGGCATTCTATGAGACGATCCCATTGCGATCTCGAGGTAATTGGCATGATGTTCAGAAGACGTATTTTGAACGTACATTTTAATGTCCTCTCGATATCTTATAAAAATTTTGGGCTATCCTAAGGACATTTTTAAGACGTCTGCAAGATTGTCCCATTGCAGTAAAAAAGCTGACATTTACGATCCTATGGGTATTCCATGAGACGATCTCAATACGATCTCGGGATAATTGACATGATGTTCAGAAGACATATTTTGGACGCTTATTTTAATGTCCTCTCGATATCTTATAAAAATTTTGGGTCATCGTAAGGACTCTTTTAAGACGTCTGGAAGATTGTCCCATTGCGATAAAAAAAGCGGACATTTACGGTCCTATGGGCATCCCATGAGACAATCCCAATACGATCTCGAGGTAATTGGCATGATGTTCAGAAGACGTATTTTGGACGTATATTTTAATGTCCTCTCGATATCTTATAAAAATTTTGGGCCATCGTAAGGACTCTTTTAAGACGTCTGCAAGATTGTCCCATTGCAGTAAAAAAGCTGACATTTACGATCCTATGGGTATCCCATGAGACGATCTCAATACGATCTCGGGTTAATTGGCATGATGTTCAGAAGACATATTTTGGACGCTTATTTTAATGTTTTCTCGATATCTTATAAAAATTTTGGGTCATCGTAAGAACTCTTTTAAGACGTCTGGAAGATTGTCCCATTGCGATAAAAAAAGCGGACATTTACGGTCCTATAGGCATCCCATGAGACAATCCCAATACGATCTCGAGGTAATTGGCATGATGTTCAGAAGACGTATTTTGGACGTATATTTTAATGTCCTCTCGATATCTTATAAAAATTTTGGGCCATCGTAAGGACTCTTTTAAGACGTCTGCAAGATTGTCCCATTGCAGTAAAAAAGCTGACATTTACGATCCTATGGGTATCCCATGAGACGATCTCAATACGATCTCGGGTTAATTAGCATGATGTTCAGAAGGCATATTTTGGACGCTTATTTTAATGTTTTCTCGATATCTTATAAAAATTTTGGGTCATCGTAAGAACTCTTTTAAGACGTCTGGAAGATTGTCCCATTGCGATAAAAAAAGCGGACATTTACGGTTCTATGAGCATCCCATGAGACGATCCTATTACGATCTCGGGATAACTGATATGATGTCCCATGGACGTATTTTGGACTTATATTTGCTGTCTGAGAATGTCCTTTAAATGGTCCTCAGATTGATAATATAAAATATTTAAATATGTCGTAACAATATCTAACATAATGATTCATATACTGTGTTCTATAATTTGGAAAAATTAATAATCTGTTAAATAGAATTTGAATTCTGCCGCGGTACAATACGCACGTAGTTGCGCGAGACTAATTTTGACTCGAGTTGCTCCGACTTTTCCGGAACCGTCCGGCATATATCCGTGTATCACTCTCTCTTGGACAAACTCGCGTGTGAATAACATCGTGACCGCGTATTTAAGTTGTTCGCCTTATTATTACAATAAAAGTATTTTTTGTGCTCAATTATAAGATAACTATTTCGCTCTAAAAGACCATCCCGCCTCTCCAAATTAAATAATCAACAGGTTATGGGCCCAGAATAGGTCGAGAATAAAACTTTTTCGGTACGCGCACGCTGAGATTGGATAATAGCACGTGCTCGGTTAAAAGTGAAAAATTATTTTTCGAAGTGTACGGACTAATTATGTCTTCGAGCTCAACTCTCGGTCCTTTGCGCATTGAGTTGCTGTCGAGGGATAATTATGATACTTGGCGGATGCAGGTGGAGACTCTTCTCATTAAAAACGATGGATGGGAATACGTGATCGGCGATAAAGTTAAGCCGGAGCCGGTAGCCATAGGTGGGGCAGCGGGTGCCGCGGCGGATGCCGCGATTCATGCATGGAAAATAGCCGATAGGAAGGCGAAATCCGACTTGATTCTATCAATTCACCCGTTGGAACTCAAGCAGATTCGAGGCTGTGAGACGTCTCACGACGTATGGCTCAAGCTGGAATCAATTTACGCATCCAGAGGCCCCGCCAGAAAAGCGACACTTTTCAAACAGCTGTTTCTTCAACGCATGCAAGAAGGTAGTGATGTGAAAGAGCACATGGCAAAATTTTTCGATGTAGTCGATAAGTTAGAAGCCTTGGATATTCAAATAAATGGAGATCTGCTCACGATCATGCTTCTCTATAGCCTGCCAGCCTCGTATGAATATTTTCGATGTACGATTGAGTCGAGAGACGAACTTCCCACAGCTGAGGGGCTAAAAATCAAGATCATCGAGGAAAGCGAGGCGAGAAAACAGACTGGTGGTGAGGTTGTCACGGCAATGACAGCACACGGGAAAGGCCGAACAAAGTTTCGACGTCCAAAGAAGAGCAAGGAGGAGCTGAAGCAGCCGACGAAGGAAAATCCTGGAATAGTGTGTTTCAAGTGCAATACTCCTGGTCACAAGGCGAATGTGTGCCCACAGAAGAATGCGGATAAGACCCTAGAACAGTCAAGGTCGAGACAAGGTCTGTCCGCCAATGCAGTGGATGATTCATATGTGTGCCATATGTCAGTGTCTGTAGCAGATCGAACGACCGGTGGTGACCGCGGTGTGACAGGAAAACCCTGGATTTTGGACAGTGGCTGCACGGCCCATTTGTGCGGAGACGTGAGATTTTTTCAGTGCCTCGGTGAATCTCCTCGGAGCAAATTGAATCTCGCGAGTCATGCGTCCGCAGAAGTAAAAGGGCGCGGTGTTGTGAATGTCTCGACAACAACTGATCAAGGTCAACGAGTGATTGCGCTCAAGGACACTCTTTTTGTACCTGACCTGAGGTCAAATCTTGTCTCGGTTGCGAAGATCACTGACAAGGGACACGTGGTGACATTTTATCACGACGGGGCGTGTGTGACCGATCAGAGTGGCAAAGTGAGACTCACCGCGAACAGAAAAGGTGATCTTTTCTATGTAAGTGAGGGTGTTGAGTGTGCCAGAGCTGATGTCGAGTCCACGCGGAGTGAGCTGCTCAAGTGGCACGAACGTTTTGGACATTTGAACTCTCGTGACTTAGTGAAGGTCATTCGCGAAAGAGTTGGGGTGTCTGTGGACATGAGTGACATTGATCAGCTGACGCGTTGTGATGTGTGCCTAAAGGGTAAAATGACAGCACTGCCGTTCCCAAAAGGTAACAAACCATGCGCCGAGAGACTAAAGATTGTGCATTCCGATGTGGTCAGGCCTTTTCGTACACAGTCTTTAAATGGTGCGAGATATTTTGTTACTTACATAGACAATAGCACTAGGTGGTGTGAAGTATATTTTCTGAGAGACAAAAGCGGAGTTCTTGAGGCATTCAAGAAGTATCAAAACCTGGTCGAGCGACAGTCTGGAGAGCGCATAAAGTGTCTGAAATCGGACGATGGGCGGGAATTTTGCAACTCGGAGGTCGATAAATATCTTGCCGCGTTGGGAATTGAGCGCAGACTCACGATTCCTCGCACTCCTCAGCAAAATGGAGTTGCTGAGAGGAAAAATCGTACCTTGCTCGACATGACCAGATGCCTCATTTTGCAATCCGGATTACCTGCGACGTTTTGGGCCGAAGCGGTGGCAACCGCGTGCTATGTGCGTAATTGGTGTCCAACGAGCAGTCTGGAGGGTCAAATTCCGTATGAGAAATGAACAGGTGAGAGTTTGAATTGCAATGATCTTCGTATATTCGGTTCTAGAGTTTATGTGCTGGACAAGGACCCCGCGAAGGATAAGATGGCGGCAAGGTCGGTCGAAGGCGTCTTCATTGGATATCCACGAGAATCGAAAGGTTTTCGAGTATGGCTGCCAGATACGCGAAGGATCATCGTCGCACGGGATGTGCGTTTTGTGGAAGACGTCGACCGATCATCTGGACATTCGGATATACTGAACGAGATGGAAGTGTTGACGGATTCAGTAGGTCTAAATCGAACAGGTGATACCTATTGTCCTGACTATATTAATGTAATTCCCAGTTCGCCGCGAGCAGAGGTACCGCGCATCACAGTATCTCAGACACCTGACGCCAGGTCACAGGAAGTACAGGTCGAGAGACGTGCGCCGGGCAGACCTAGGATTCTACGCACGGGCAACAGAGGGAGACCTAGAAGACTCTACCGAACAGTGAGTTCGTCCACGCAGGAGGACGATGAGGTTGCAGAAATTGATGCTGACGGCCAAGACGGGGGGGGGCGACGACGTTTTTGCTGGTGTGGCAGAAGTATCCATCAAGGAAGCCATGGCCAGCGACGAGCGTGAGGAATGGAAAGGTGCCATCCTATCAGAGATGACGAGTCTTGTGATGAACAACACGTGGGACGTGATTCAGAGATCTCAAGGTCAAAACGTCGTGGGATTCCGCCTGGTCTTGACCAACAAACATCGGCCAAATGGCCAAATTGAGAAGCGAAAAGCTCGACTCGTGGCGAAGGGGTACAGTCAGCGTTTTGGTGTGGATTATCATCGCACGTACGCACCGGTCGCCCGGCTCGAATCGATGCGTTTGTTAATGGCTCTTGCGGCCCATTTCAAACTTCAAATTTGGCAATTTGATGTTGTCACCGCCTATCTAAACGGAGAATTGGACGAAGAGGTAATCATGGAAGTTCCTGAGATGATGGAAGAGTCACTAAGAGACATAGTATACAAATTTGGTGAGGGATCCCAAGTAGGGGCCCAAGCCAAGAAAATGATTAAGGATCTAGAGGAAGGAGGCAATGCCTGCCGCCTCAAAAAGGCCCTGTATGGTCTTCGTCAAGCAGGCCGACAGTGGCACTCGAGACTCAACAGAAAGCTTGAAGAGATGGGTCTGAAACCGTCTATTAACGAATCCTGTCTCTATTGGACAGAACGTAGAGGAGATACCATGCTCGTGTTGGTCTACGTCGACGATATTCTAATTGCGTCGCGGGACATAGAGTGGATCATGGAAATAAAAGAAGGTTTGCTGCAAGATTTTGATATCAAGGACCTTGGGCCTGCAAAATACTGCCTTGGCCTTGAAATTAATCAAAAGGAAGGTGAGATACAATTGTCACAGGAGGGATACATTCGTGGACTGCTGAAGACATATGGCATGGAAGATTGCAACCCTGTTGTCACGCCCTCGGAACTCTGTGCAAACAATAGCAAAATAAAAGAGGCGCCATCGGATCGAAGGAAGTGGCCTTACCGGGAGCTCATCGGGGCGCTAATGTATATATCGGTCGCTACGAGGCCCAACATAGCCAACACAGTTTCCAGATTGGCCCAGTACGCGAATGAGCCGCAAAGAAGTCATTGGCTTGCCGCCAAACGCGTACTGAGATATCTCGCCGGATCGGCGGGTCTTTGTTAGATTGATCTATTCTCAGACAAACAAGCCTCTGGTTGGTTTCGCCGATGCCGATTGGGGAGGATGCACCAAGGATCGCCGATCATATACGGGATATGTCTACCTCCTGAGTGGTGCAGCCATCACGTGGAAGTCGCAGAAGCAGCGCACGGTAGCTCTGTCGTCGACAGAGGCTGAGTACGTCAGCCTTTCTGAAGCTACTAAGGAAGCAGTATACCTACATAGCTTGTTTCGCGAGTTCAACCTGTCTGAATTGGCGGCAATTACATTGTACATCGACAATCTGGGTGCTCGATGTTTGGCCAACGATCCCGTATTCCACGCACGCACGAAGCATATTGACATAAAGTATCATTTTGTGCGTGAAAAGGTTGCTGCCGGAACAATAGAGTTGAACCATATCCCAACGGGACAGATGACTGCGGATATCCTCACCAAAGCGCTACCGCGCTCAACTCATCTGAGGTGCCTGAAGGAAATGGGGATGTGGACCACAGATAGCGAGGAGCATCCACGTGCATCTTGAGAGGGAGTGTTAAATAGAATTTGAATTCTGCCGCGGTACAATACGCACGTAGTTGCGCGAGACTAATTTTGACTCGAGTTGCTCCGACTTTTCCGGAACCGTCCGGCATATATCCGTGTATCACTCTCTCTTGGACGAACCCGCGTGTGAATAACATCGTGACCGCGTATTTAAGTCGTTCGCCTTATTATTACAATAAAAGTATTTTCTGTGCTCAATTATAAGATAATTATTTCGCTCTAAAAGACCATCCCGCCTCTCCAAATTAAATAATCAACATAATTGCTTTAAATGACTAAAATTAATTAAAAAATGAAAAAGCAAGTCTCAAAATATGGGAATACGTACTGAAATTGTCCTTACTTTGATAATAAAAAATATTGAAAAATGACGTGTCAATATACCTAACATATTGATTCGTACACATTGAATCATAAAAGTTGGAAAAAATTAATTATCGCTCTAAATGACTAAAACTAATTAATAAATAAGCGGGCCTCAAAATATGGGAAAGCTTCCTTCAAATAGTTCTCAGATTGATAATAAAATACATAGAAATATGACGTGTTAATATCTACTATATTAATTCGTACATTGAGTCCTAAAATTTGGAAAAAAATTAATTATAGATTTAAATAACTGAAACTAATAAAAAATAAAAGAGCTGGCTTTAAAATATGGGAATACGTCCTTTAAATGGTCCACAGTTTGATAATAAACAATATTGAAATCTAACATGTCAATACCTAGTATAATAATTCATACATTTTGTCCTAAAATTTGGAAAAAGTTAATTATAGATTTAAATGACTGAAACTAATTAAAAAAATAAAAGATCGAGTTTCAAAAATTGGAATACGTCATCGAAGTGGTCCTCAAATTGATAAAAAAATATTGAAATATGATGTGTCAATACCCAACTTAATGATTTGTACTGTGACGTGACATTTTTTTTTGTCCGTCACAAGGGCCGAAGGCCCGGCTGGGAAGGCGGGAAATTCGGGAACCTTTGCTCTCTCGCCAACCTTTGAGAGAGAGAGAGAGCACCCGAAAAACAATTTTTGCGTTTTCTTCCGCGTCGGAGGATGCGCCCTGCGCATTACTTTATTTATATTTTTTTTTGCGATTTTTGCGTTTTGGTGAGCGACTTTACATAGGGTACGTGTCTCAACCAGAGAAACCAAAAGAGAGAGAGAATGAGAGGACGGAGAGGACAATTACGGACCAAGCAGAGGCCATCACGTCCGCATCACGCCCGGTAAATATTGTTTACACCCCGATTTTCTTGATTGCTCCTCCCTTAAGAACCTGGATATCGCCATAAAATACTCCTTTTTCCGCAGAGATTCCGGCAAGAGACGGGGATGGCACTATCTCGCGAGAGGCGAGAAAGCCCCGGAAACGAAAGACGCGGGAGATACACTATCTCGAGCCTCAGCCTATCCGGATATACAAAAAATCGCAATCGATCTGGCAGATTATTGAAGGAACAGCAAAGGGGCGCGCTCGTAGGATTCTTCCCGACGAGATGTATAGAGGAACAGCAGAACTCGAGGTGGGAGAACAGAGGAACGGCGAGAGAAATTATCATCGAGCGAATTCGCAGGGCCCCGCGGGACGCCCGGCGGCCCTGCCAGGATAAGGAGCGCCACGGGTGGAAAATGCCCAAATTCTTATCGGCGTGATCCCGGCAGGCCTCTCGCTAGTCACTGTCTGGCGGAACGTGCCCGACAGCAGAGATTCCGGGTTGTGGATGCCAAAACAGCGACGGACACGCCGAAACTGGTGAGACGAACGGTCCTAGACTTGTAAAGCCGCTAATTTTCGCGTAGGTTGTTCGGGAGAGACACGTGTCGCGCCCGCGGCCGGTTAATCATTAGTAGTCTTCATCGTTTCGAGAGATTGAGAGAAAATTTCGAAGTATTACGCGTAGAATTTTGTCCCGGCGCCCGGCCGACTGCGTGTTCTCTCCCGCGAGCATATTAAGAGAGGCTCTCTCTCCCGCGGATACGCCGACAGTCGCCGCGATTTCTTTATACCGATATCTGGAAATAAATTCGTGTCTTTGTAATTATTGTGCCGTCTCTAGTCTGTTAGAATTTATCCGTCTTATTAAGTATTCGTCTCTACAGTCGCATATGAGAGATAACGTATTCTTTCTCGCGCTTACGAGTATTCGGGTCGTTTAGTTATTTTTGTATACTTGCGCGGAGGACGTCCCGCGTTATAGATATCAGGTGAAAATCGCGCGGAACCTTCTATAGTTTACGGGAGATTTTGTAGGGCCGCGGTTATTAGAATTCCTTATTTCACACGGACCATAAGAAGTCTCGTGCGTGAAGAATCAGTTGCCACGCATACGGACCAGTACTCCCGGGTTCCGCACGTAACGTGATATCTCCGCGTCGGATCGTCACAAAGTCACGAGACCATACCAACGCGCCGCGTTTCGGCCTTACTTTTGCCGTACATTATCTTGACGAATATAATATCCGATTTTGATTTCTTTGTGTTCCGACGTCGTATCACTCTCCGCTCGCCACGAACGAGTGCGCGGATTTCAATTAGTAGCGTATCGACATGATATTATATTAAAATATTTCTCTTGTACACCAGATTACTCACACTTTTATAATTTTTTTGTCTACTTTTTGTTCACCGTATGGTTAAAATATATTTCATCACTATTACATTGGAGTATTCTAAATAGCCACTCTCGAACTCCGTTCTCTCTCCCGTCCGAACTCCCCTCTCTACCCCCTGACGCTCTGAGCGAGTCGATTATTGCCGTCGCGCAAATTTGCGGGATAATTTACGATTTATGAAGGTTCTCTGCCGATTTGTGAATTTTCAGAGTAGCGCGAATCTTGCGCCTGGCGCCCAAGCAAACACAATTTTATGGTGTCTTCACGAATTTCCCGTTTTCCGCGCCGAAGGTGTGCCGTCGGCCAATTACATCGGCCCTATTTCTCGAATTATTATCTATCCGAATGTATACAAATAATTAACGGTTCAGTACATTGTATTCTAAAATGTTATAATTTAATTATCGCTTTAAATAACTGAAACTTATAAAAAAATGAAAAAATTGGCTTCAAAATATAAGAATACGTCCTTTAAATAGTCCTCAGTTTGATAATAAACAATATTGAAATATGACATGTCAATACCGAACATATAATGATTCGTACATTGGATCCTATTTGAAAAAATTAATTATCGCCTTAAATGACCAAAACTAACTAAAAAATGAAACAGTTGGCTTCAAAATATGGGAATACGTTCTTTAAATGGTCCTCAGTTTGATAATAAAAAATACTGCAAAATGAAATGTCAATACCTAACATAATGATTCGTACATTGAATCCTAAAATTAAATATCGCTTAAAATGACTGAAACAAATTAAAAAATGAAAGAGAAGGCTTCAAAATATGAGAATATGTCCTTAAAATGGTCCTTAGATTGATAAAAAAATATTGAAATATGACGTGTCAATATAAATCACAAATAATAAAGACCTAAAGAGCCATACGCGGATGTTGCTGCGTACATTTCCAACGAAAATTAAGTAACCAGGCGACTGCTCTTTCAACTGAGCTATTCAGACCCTTCAATTCCATACTTTTTCTCTGCTTATATAAATTCTAAATAACGCCTTTTTCGCCGACGTGTATAAACAACAAATATTAAATCACGGCTCTGTAATATATTAAATATGAATCACAAATAATAAAAGCCTAAAGAGCCTGACGTGTCAATACCTAACATGATTCATACATTTCGTCCTAAAATTTGGAAAAACTAATTATCACATTAAATGACTGAAATTAATTAAAAAATGAAAGCGCGAACTTTAAAATATGAGAATACGTTTTTGAAATGGTCCTCAGTGTGATAATAAAATATATTGCAAAATAACGTGTTAATTGTTAGACTAGAAAATAAAAATATAAAATATTAATGTTTAGTTCGAAATACTACGAAGGGCGCCATCGTATAATCATCTTTCCGTTTTTCTTTATATACGCATGCGCCTTCTTCACACTTTGCCTTTTGTTAGACACACAAAGAGTATATTTATTTTGTGTTAACAAATTATAGAAAAGTCTTTTATTCATATTAATAAAGAGGTTGACCTGTATACAAAATAGTGCTTTTTATTTATCTGCGGACCTGCACACGTAGCTCAAGTATCTTAAAAAAACGAGACGTGTAATTTCGATAAGAAAGAAATTAACTGTAAGATTAATATCAAATATAATGATTCGTACATTGGGTCCTAAAATTTGGAAAATAAAAGCTATTATATAAATCTTTGTCTCCCTTCCTCTTTCTTAATCTTCTTTTTTCCAATTCATCGATGTCTATAATTTTTAGGTTTGCTCTCTTTTTCTTTTCTCTCTTTTTCTTTATTTCTTTCTCTTTGTTATTAATATTATATATTATTATATATTTTTGAATATTATATATTTGTACATTATATTACATATATATATATATATATATATATATATATATTGTAACCGTTAATTAATTCTATTCGGGCGGATAAATGGTTATCCGAAAAGTAGGGCCGATGTAATTGGCCGATGGCACACCTTCGGCGCGGAAAGTGGGAGATTCGCAAAAACACCATAAAATTTTGTTTGCTCGGGCGCCAGGCGCGAGATTCGCGCCACTCTGAAAATTTACAAATCGGCAGAAAACTTTTATAAATCGTAAAACATCCCGAAAATTTCCGCGACGGCAATACTCAACTCGCTCAGAGCGTCAGGGGGTAGAGGGGGAAGTTCGGACGGGAGAGAAAATGGAGTTCGAGAGTGGCTATTTAGAATCACTCAAATGTAATATTCATTGAATATATTTTAACACTGAAATGAACGAATAACACAACAAAATATAAAAGTTTAAGTAATATGGTGTACAAAAAAAAAATATAATATCCTGTAGATAAACTACTAATTGAAATCCGCGCACTTGTTTGTGGCGGACGGAGAGTGTTATACGACGTCGAAATGCAAAGAAATCGAAATCGGATATTACATTCGTAAAGATAATATACGGCGAAAGTACGGCCGAAACGCGGCGCGTTGTTATGATCCCGCGACTTTGTGACGACCCGACGCGGAGATATCAAGTTACACGCGGAACCCGGGAGTAAACTGGCCCGTATACGTGGCGAATTCTTCATGCACGAGACTTCATATGGTCCGTGCGAAGTAATTGATTCTAATAATCGCGACACTACAAAAATTCCCGTAAACTATAGTAGGTTCTGTGCGATTTTTCCCTGATATCTATAACGCGGGACGTTCTCCGCGCAAGTACACAAAAATAGCTAAACTACCCGAATAATCGTAGGCGCGAGAAAGAATACGCTATATCTCATATGTGACTGTAGAGACGATTACATACTAAGATTAATAAGCTCTAACAGACGAGAGACGGCACAATAACTACGAATACACGAATTTATTTCCAGATATCGGCATAAAGAGATCGCGGCGACTGTCGGCGTATCCGCGGGAGAGAGAGCCTCTCTTAATGTGCGCGCGGGAGAGAACACGCGGTCGGTCGGGCGCCGGGACAAAATTTTACGCGTAATACTACTAAAGTTTCTCTTAACCTCTCGAAAAGATCAACGCGAATAATTATTAACCGGCCGCGACACGTGTCTCTCTCGAAACCATCTACTCGAAAATTAGCGACTTTACAAAGCTAAGTCCGTTTGTCTCACCGGTATCTGCATGTGCGTCGCTGCTTCGGCATCCGGGATCGGGAACCTCTGCACTCTGCCACGTTCCGCCAGACAGTAACGAGCGAGAGACCCGCCGAAATCACGCCGACAATAAATTGGGCATTTTCCACCCGTGACGCTGCTTATCCTGGCAGGGCCACCGGGTGTCCCGCAGGGCCCCGCGAATTTGCCCGATGATAATTTCCTTCGCCGTTCCTCTGTCCTCCCGTCTCGAGTTCCGATGTTTCTCTTCATATTTTTCGTCGGGAAGAAGCCTACGGGCGCACCGTCTCTGCTGTTCCTCCAAAAATCCGCCAGATCGATTGATTGATCGATCACAAATTTTTATAGCAGAATAGGTTGAAGCTCGAGGCGGTGTATCTCCCGCGACTTTTCGTGTCCGGGGCTCTCTCGCGCCTTGCGAGAAAGTGGCCATCCCCGTGTTTCGCCGGAATTTCTGCAGAAAAAGGAATATTAAACGGCGGTATCCAGGTTCTTAAAATGAGGAGCAATTAAGAAAATCGGTATGTGAAAATTAGTTACCGGGCGTGATCCGGACGTGGTGGCCTCTGCTCAGTCCGTAATCGTTCCCTTTGTCCTCTCTCTCTCTCTCTCTCTCTCTCTCTCTCTCTCTCTCTCTCTCTCTCTCTCTCTCTCTCTCTCTCTCTCTCTCTCTCTCCCCTCCCTCTCTCCCTCTCCTTCCCCCCCTTTCTCCCTCTCTCCCTCCCCCCCTCTCTCTCTATCTCTCTCTCTCTCTCTCTCTCTATCTCTCTCTTTCTGTTTCTCCGGTTGAGACACGTAACTCTAAGCACAATCGCTCGCCGAAAACGCAAAAATTGCTAAACAAAAAAAAAATATAAAATAAAAGTAATACGCGGGACGGGTGCGAGGGTCGCATCCTCCTACACGAAAGAAAACGCAAAAATTATTTTTCGGGTGCTTTTTCAGGATTGGCGAGAGAGCAAAGGCTCCCGAATTTCCTGCCTTCCCGGCCGGCCTTCGGCCCTTGTGACGAACAAAAATATCACGTCACAATATATATATCATATAATCAATATAGTAAAAGAGGCCAGCATAACAAGCATTAAATAGAATGTTAGAATCGAAAATTTATTTAATATATTCTGCAAGCATTGTTAAACCGAAAAAATATTAATCGAACCGGACAAACCGTAAATTTACAAAATCTTACATAAAAAAATTAGACGTTTTGACTGCACGCAGTCTTCTTCAGTGTTACATAAATTATCAAGTCATATCTTAACCGCTATTATATTACATTAATATCCTATCGAATTAATAATGTTAGAAATGTGTTACGTGTCGCAATGTGTCATATCTAATGTTTCGTCCATGAATCCTTTTGTGTAGAGATCCCTCTTAAGCTATAAAATGCTTCCCGTGAAATTTCTTCGTTTTTTTGCGAGAATGGTTAATAACGGTATGCACTGCGTACAACCAAGTCAATTAATAATCGGTCACAATTTATAAAATCTTACGTAATTGTTCGGCTTACTTTTAAATTTCTTTATGCTGATTTCACATTATTTTTTAAAAAACTTTATAACTGTTAGTTCGTCAAGATATCTCACTTCCAACTGTGTCAAGTCAACAAGCTAAAAGTGTTTATATATATTAAGTTATTATGTAAAAAATGTTGATGTCTTGTTTGTCTTTTTAGTAATCTATCGTCTGTTTGTTAACATGTTTAAAACATCAAAGAAGCCTCACTGAGCAGCTCGGTATCATTGTTGGAATTAAGGCCATTTTTTTGCTCTTTGATATGTAACATCTCAGTGATAACCCAGATAGACAAAAAGATATCTTTTATATTTCTAAAAGATATCTCGCTATATCTTGCGACATCTTCCAAAAATCTAGAAAAAAAATCTTTTAAAGATCTAAAAGATGTCTTACGCAACATTTTGAGATATCTTTCAGATATCTAAAAATGTCTTGAAGATATATAGTAGAAATCTAAAAGACATATTATATGTCATTTTAAGATGTCCACAAGACTTCTTTAAGATATCCGGAAAGTATATATTAAGACATCTTCAAGATATTTTAAAGATATTATGCAGATACCGTTTAAGACATTTTTACGTTATGATTGAGATGTCTTAAATATATATTTTAGATATCTTAAAAATATCTCCTAAATCTTTTTAAAACGTTTAGGAATTAAAAGGTACTGCTTGCGTAAGTTGCAATTAAAAATATCTTAGAAAATAAATCTATACTAGACAAATAAAAAATAATGTAGCAATTAATGTTAAATTTATTTAAAAAATATTAATTATAACATTTAACATTATTTAAATTAGTAGTATGTTAAACATTTAACATTATCAACATTAGTAGTATGCTACATTATTTTATTCATTTTCCAGCACGGATTTATCTTTTAAGGTATCTTTAACAGCAACTTACACAAACAGCAACTTTTAATTTAATATATATAAATAAAATAATTTAATTTAATACAAATAAAAAACTTGAAATTTTTACCACAATTAGAATTTTCGTTACATATTTATTCAAGTCCTACAATTTTGTTATTTTATAAACATTTTGTTATAAGTGATTGTTTTCAAGATATTTGATGCATGTTTACACTTCTAGAGAACGCTGATACACACACACACACACACACACACGCACGCACGCACGCGCGCACGCACGCGCGCACATCTAATAACCGCGTTACATCTTTTTAAAATGCAATATAATCAATACCGAATATTAAGCCTACTTTACACGATCTACAATTCGAGATCGATGCTACTTACAATTAGTGTTGAACTAAAAAATATTCAAATTGTAGGCGAATTATTATTCTACCGATATTCATTTATATACACGCGTGAGCGGCGAATTACGTTTCCTCTCCCCCCCTGGCGGCGCTGCGTAAGAAAGAAGGGAGAAGGTTAAGAAGGTCAGTTCCTCGCAGAGTGCGAGCCGTCGTGCGTGTCCTATCGAGTACAGTTTAACCTAATAAAGATCCTTTGTTAAGATCCACTAGAAGCCTTATTAGAATTACGCCCTGACATCATCTAAAACTATCCTGACACCACCTACAACTTCAGAAGTGGGATCAAAGAAGAAGTTAGCGAAGGATCTGTGAGGTTAATACACGCACGAGAGATACACGGGACTTTGAAAAGTACGACCAAGTGTTGTGGTCGATGCAGAGAAAACCGTGTCTTGTGTTACTCGAGTAAAAAGACAGAATATTCCGCGCTGTGTGCCACGAATATTTTGAAGGTTATTCGCGCTGTGTGCCGCGAATCTTTGCTCGTGCTAAAAGACAGAATATTCCGCGCTGTGTGCCACGAATATGTTGAAGGTTATTCGCGCTGTGTGCCGCGAATCTTTGCTGCGTGCTAAAAGACAGAATATTCCGCGCTGTGTGCCACGAATATTTTGACGGTTATTCGCGCTGTGTGCCGCGAATCTTTGCTGCGTGCAAAAAGACAGAATATTCCGCGCTGTGTGCCACGAATATTTTGATGGTTATTCGCGCTGTGTGCCGCGAATCTTTGCTGAAAGACCGAATATTTCGCGCTGTGTGCCACGAATATTTTGAAGGTTATTCGCGCTGTGTGCCGCGAATCTTTGCTGCGTGCAAAAAGACAGAATATTCCGCGCTGTGTGCCACGAATATTTTGATGGTTATTCGCGCTGTGTGCCGCGAATCTTTGCAAAAGACAGAATATTCCACGCTGTGTGCCACGAATATTTTGAAGGTTATTCGCGCTGTGTGCCGCGAATCTTTGCTGCGTGCTAAAAGACAGAATATTCCGCGCTGTGTGCCACGAATATTTTGACGGTTATTCGCGCTGTGTGCCGCGAATCTTTGCTGCGTGCTGAAAGACCGAATATTCCGCGCTGTGTGCCACGAATATTTTGACGGTAATTCGCGCTGTGTACCGCGAATCTTTGCTGCGTGCTAATTGTTCCGCCGCGTACGAGAGAAAGCGAGTCCACGTATCGCGCGCGGTGAATCGACGCGTAACGCGATATCCCTGTGAGATAGAATATTCCGCGCTGTGTGTCGCGAATATTTTGACGGTAATTCGCGCTGTGTGCCGCGAATCTTTGCTGCGTGCTAATTGTTCCGCCGCGTACGAGAGAAAGCGAGTCCACGTATGGCGCGCGGTGAATCGACGCGTAACGCGATATCCCTGTGAGATAGAATATTCCGCGCTGTGTGTCGCGAATATTTTGACGGTAATTCGCGCTGTGTACCGCGAATCTTTGCTGTGTGCTAATTGTGCCGACGTGTGTCGCGAACATTTTGACTGAGGTTAAACATTTATTAACACGTCGCTGTGTGCTAGGACGTATAGAAAAGGGAAGTGCAGTGTGTCGCTAACAATGACGAGACCGCCGAGTGCGTATACGCTTGCCGAGATTAAGGACATTCTCCGCGAGAAGAAGTTGCCGGCGACCGGTAACAAAGCTGACCTGATAGATCGATTGACTGCCAATGACCCGGAGATATGGACCACACTGGATGAACAGAGGTCACGGCAGAGCCGCGGTGTCGATCAGCCGATTGACGCGGGCCATGAATCGAGGGATGCCGTCGCGGGCAAGGACAATGAAAGCCAAGTAAGTAACGACGCATCCGTTGAAGGTCCTTTGACTGAGAATGACTTGATTCGACGAGAAAATGAACTACTTAGAAGAGAACGAGCTCTTCTTCAACGTGAATTAGATATCGTTAGACGAGAGAACATCGAAGATCATGGAGCACCGCAGATGAATGATGGCGGAAGAAGACGTAATGGTCCACCGATGAGCGAAAGTGTAAGGGCTATTCGCGACTTGTTGAGCGAATTCGACGGCAGTGAGGGTACGTTCTGGAAATGGGAACAGCAGGTACAATTGCTGCGAGTGTCGTACGCCTTGGATGATGCGGCGACAAGAATTTTAATAAGCTCTAAATTAAAAGGACGTGCATCCGAGTGGTTTCACTCCAAACCACATCATCTTACCCTTAGTATAGAAAATCTATTGGCGGCCATGAAGGAATGTTCGACCTTCGTCAATCAAGATTGTCCCTACGCAAGAAGCTCGAAGAGAGAGCATGGCGGACGGACGAATCATTCACGAGTTACTTCCATGATAAAATAATTCTCGCTAATAGGGTACCGATAGTAGATGACGAAGTTGTCGATTATGTCATCGAGGGTATACCTGATCGCAATCTCAGAGATCAAGCACGTATTATGCAGTTCGAGTCTCAGTCGGATTTGTTGGAGGCATTTAAAGGATTGACGCTACACCCGAAGAAGTTCCCTGATCGCGAATGGAAGAAACCTATTGATCAAGGAAAAATCCAAAAGGATGGGAAATTGTCGATGAAGGAGAGTTCAGCGTTTAAAGGAAATCCAGCATCGTCGAGTGCAGATTTGGCACCACGCCGAAAGATAATTAAATGTTATAACTGCCAGGGAGTTGGACATCTGGCATCCGCATGTTCACACCCGAAGAAAGTTAAGGGAGGCTGTCATCGATGTGGTTCAGCCAGCCACTTGAAAAAAGACTGTCCCGAGAAAGAGTCGAAACCCGAGTCGACGAACGTTGTGAACTTGATCGAACCGATACCCGTTAGCGATCCGTATTGTGTACAGTTAAAGTTTTCGGTGTCCTTTGAAGGGGATATGGATCGTGAATATACAGTAGACGCGATAGTTGATCCCGGCTCCCCAGTGAGCCTCATAAAAACTGAGTATGTTCCGACGAGTTTGCGCGAACCGCTACCTCCTAACAGCGATTGTTTCTGTGGAGTAAATAAATCCCCTGTTCGCGTAGTAGGCACCTTTTCGAAATTAGTCGAAATCGAAAGAATTAATATTCAGCTACGTTTTCTGGTAGTACCGAACGAAACAATGTCGTGTGCGGCATTACTTGGTCGCGATTTTTGTCGAGATCCGTTAATAAAAATCGAACTAGGTAAAACGGTAAAGATTACTAGGAGAAACGAGTCGACAAGCGACAACAATTTTGATACCGAGATTATGCAAATAGAATATCTCAAAAGTCCTGTAAAAGTTGGAGAAGAATTGAATATTAATCCCGGTGTCGAATCGCATGTAGTCGAAAGCGTTCGAAGATTGTATAACAAAGAATACGTTGATAAATGGGATTCCGATGTAAGCGAACCGGAAACCGAGATGAAAATTTTATTAAAAAATGAACAGCCGATTACCTTCCGGCCTAGGCGTTTAACGTATGCCGATAAAGAAAAGTTGCAAGTAATATTAGACGATTTATTGAAAACAGGTACAATTAGGCAGAGTAATTCACCCTACGCTAGCCCAATCGTTCTCGTGCGGAAGAAAAATGGCGAGTCACGACTGTGTGTCGACTTCCGTGAAATAAATAAGATTACTGTGAAGGACAATTTTCCCACACCGTTGATAGATGATCATATTGATCGGTTAAAAGGAAAAAAATATTTTAGTAGTCTCGACTTAAGGAACGGATTTTATCATATTAAGATGTCTGAGTGTTCGGTAAAATACACCTCGTTTGTGACGCCTATCGGACAATTTGAATTCCTACGAATGCCGTTCGGGTTGACTAATGCTCCACGAGTGTTCCAGAGATTCGTCAACAAAGTCTTTGATAAACTCATCCGAGAGAGTAATATCTTGTTATATCTAGATGATATTTTGATAGCGACTGAAAGTATAGAGGAACACCTAAATATTTTGAAAGATGTATTTGAAATAGCGCGACGATACCGGTTGCAGTTTAGACTCGATAAATGTTTCTTTGTTCGAACGGAAATTGTATATCTTGGATATATTTACTTAATACGTTTTGTTCCTATACGTACGACCGAGACGGTCGTAATGTCAGGCTGGCCGACTGTAGGCGAATTATTATTCTACCGATATTCATTTATATACACGCGTGAGCGGCGAATTACGTTTCCTCTCCCACCCTGGCGGCGTTGCGTAAGAAAGAAGGGAGAAGGTTAAGAAGGTCAGTTCCTCGCAGAGTGCGAGCCGTCGTGCGTGTCCTATCGAGTATAGTTTAACCTAATAAAGATCCTTTGTTAAGATCCACTAGAAGCCTTATTAGAATTACGCCCTGACATCATCTAAAACTATCCTGACACCACCTACAAAATCAATATTTTTTAAATTCAATAACAATATTTTAATAAAATTAATTTTAATAATTTTATGTTTCATATTTTCTTAAATTTCTTTTTATCACGATTCGTGATAATCATCGTTATCAAGTAACAGATAGTACTTTAAAATATCTTATTTTTGCTTTAAAATTTAATTACAGTAATTAAAATTTTATGCAAAAAATTAAATATTAATTTGTACTTAAATGAATTACATTTGGAATAAAATCTTAAATATTTTAATTATTAAGTTTGCTTGGAAACACAATGATAATAAGAAGAATTTGTATACCTGAACTCTTCGCTGTCTGAACTCAATTATTCGATATGAAGAAAAACTTGAATAAAATCGCTAAGACTGGACCACAAAGACTTTGCATGTGTGACATTCTCAATATGTACAGCAACTTGTTTGTTCTTCATATTTAAACTTTGCTTCCTGAAAAGAAACAAAGATTAAATTATATAGCATTACTGATAACATTACTCAATAATGTAACGGAGTAATGTATTCTGCTACAAGTTCGAGGTTACTTGTAAGCAGATGGCAAAATAATAATTAATTTAGGCATTTAATGCAAAAAAATGTAATGATATAATAGCCGATTAAACTTAATGTGTATTCGCATATCATCGTTGTATATTAATGTAGACAGAAAACATACACCATTGCATATCAAATTTTTGATCTGTCTACAGTAGTCTACATTAAGATGCAACGACGATATACAGATACATATTAAGTTGATTTTGTCATTATATATCATTACATCTTTTTTGCATAAAATGCCTAAATAAATTCTTAATTTGTCATGTTCTTACAATTAACCTCAAACTTATAATAGAATATTTTGTGTCACACATATTATATTATAATAAAATGTTATAAAAATATTGTTCATAATGCTTTATATATCTTTAAAAAAAGAATTTACATACAAGATAAAAGAGATTACCTTATTTAATCAAAGTTACGCTTTCGTTCTCCTCGCCCGTCGCCCATGCGGTCGCCCGTCGGCAGCAAAAATAATAGAGAATGTTCGGCTTGGAACCGCGGAATATGCAAATACATTTAGAAAGCGTAATCCCGCGTAACTCAAATTATATAACACTAGTTCTTTAATTATAATAAAATAATATATACAGTATTATTATTTTTATAATTTAATTTAAAGGGAGGTACTGGTCAAAATCGATCAAAAAAAAATTTTTTTTTTGTTGCTTTATTTTTATTCTTTGGGTCTTGAAAATGTGTAGGCAAAAGAATATTTTCATATCTAATTTATTTATTTATTTATTTATTTTCGTCTTGAAAATATGTAGGCAAAAGAATATTTTCATATCTAATTTATTTATTTATTTATTTATTTTCGTCAAACTTTAAACGCGTTTTTCTCGAAACACCTTTTTTTTTGCGCGCGAAGCACGATTCCGCTTCAACGACTGAACCGATTTCGATGTTTGACGGCTCAAATTAAAACTTATTCAATTTCAGGGGGCCTTCAGGAAGCGTTTTTTTCAAAAAAAAATTTTTTAATATTTTTTTTTTAAGCCAAAAAAAAATAGGAAAAACAGGTTTTTTTTCAAATGGCCGCCATTTTTTTTTAAAAGGGTTTTTTAAAAATCGAAAATTTATAAGGCCCCCGGATTTCATCTAGTTTAAGAATATTTTTCGTTTTATCGTTTCAAATCACTTGGCAGGGCTGTAGAGTGCTTCGCGCACATTCACTATCGCCGCGCACGGCTTTCTTCAGTGAGGGCTGGAGCCGCGTTTAAAGTTTGACGAAAATAAATAAATAAATAAATAAATTAGATATGAAAATATTCTTTTGCCTACACATTTTCAAGACGAAAATAAATAAATAAATAAATAAATTAGATATGAAAATATTCTTTTGCCTACACATTTTCAAGACCCAAAGAATAAAAATAAAGCAACAAAAAAAAATTTTTAATTATTTTTGCTCGACAAAATTTTGTATGATTCGTCAAATATGTACTAATAAATGCCACAAACAGTTTTTTCAAAAAAGATTTACGTTCGCTCAAAAAAAATTCCTGAAATTACGTTAATTTTCGGGCCTTTGGACTAGAACCTCCCCTTAATATATGTCTATTAAAAATCTTTTAAAAATTTGTTTTAAGATGTCTTTAACATGTGATGTGTATAATAGATATCTTTTAAAAATACATTAAAGAGATCTTTTAAAAGAAATTATTTAGATATCTCTAATATGTATATTACATAATATGTTAAAGATATTATTTAAAATGTCTTTTCAGATATTTAAAGGTATCTTTTAAAAATTCTACAACGAAATCTTGAATAAAGTATTTTTAGACATCTTTTAGATATCTCCTGGATATCTTTTAGAAATATCTTGAAGATTTCTTTAATGAGATATCTTTTAGATTTCTACAAGATTTCGATGTTTACTGGGAAGTCTCTTATGATAATTACTTTCCCTGTCTAAAATCTTTACATTATTCCAATCAATATTATGGTGTTTTTTTACTATGTGTTCCGAAATTACCGAGTGCTTTGTCGAGTCTAATTTAATATTATTCCTATGTTCCCTCAACCAAGTATGTAATTGTCTCTTCGTTTGGCCTACATATGAGGCGTTGCAATCTTTGCAGCCGATTTTATACACAACGTTTGAATGAAAGGGTTGTTCATTTTTATCTTTTTGTGTCTTAATAATTTAGTCTAGTTTATTGAGACATCTGTAACCCACTAAATAGTCAAAATTATTTAACGAGGAGACAACCATTTCGGAGATCTTTTTAATGTAAGGAATAACTATTAATTTTTTTGATCTTATTTCTTTTTCTGTGTTATTCGTAAGTCCATTATTTATTTGTTTTTCTTTGATGTTTTTGTTGGAAATAAGATAACCCAACCTGTGATTAATTTTATTAAATATTAGATCTAAAGGATAACCGTTGCTAAGTAATATATTGATAATCAACTCTAAATTTTTATTAAAAAATTGTGGATGCGACTATAAAAAGCATCTGTCGACTAAATTAAAAATTACACCGATTTTATGGCAATGTGGATGGTTAGAGTAAAATAATAATATTCTTTCTGAAAAAGTTTCTTTTTGGTACCAATCAATATATATTCTGTTGTTGTATATTTTAATTGATAACTCTAAAAAATTTAGACTACGGTTAACCTCCCGCTCAACTGTGAATTTTAATCTATCATGATATTTATTGAAACTATTGATAATTAGATTCATATTATCGGCAGATGTAACTAACAATATGTCATCAACATATCAGAGATAGAAAGTACAATTAATATTTAATGCGTTAAAAACTGTGTTCTCCAGATCCTGCATCACTATATCCGCGATAATAGGTGACAAAGAAGATCCCATTGGGACCCCAAAGGTTTGTTTGTAAATCTTGTTGTTAAAAGTAAAAAATGAGGAAGTTAAAATAAGTTTAACTTCTTGTATGAACTCAACTTTAGGTATTCTTGTATAAATAGCAATGTGTTCCCACCTATTATCAATATTATCTAACGCCAGATCTAGAGGTACATTTGTAAAAAGCAAAACTACGTCTAAAGAATACAATATATCATTATTCTCAATATTTTTATAAGAGAGCATGTTGTACAAATCATAACTGTTCTTAATATGACTCTTGGCTGTGAGAATACCGGTTGATATAATTTTTTGTAAATAGAACGCTAAAGGATATAAAGAAAATATTTATGGATGAAATTATAATTCTAAATGGGATATCTCCTTTATGAATTTTGGGTAATCCGTAAATCTTAGGTAGGACAGAATCGCTCGAATAAAGTCTATAATAATCATTTTTCAAAATATAATCATTCTTAAGCCAATTCTTAATCAAGTTGTTAAGTTCTTGCTCAATTTTTTACATGGATTTTTATCCAAAGTCGAGTATGTATTAACATCTTTTAATAAATCACCCATTTTGCTACTATAATACGATCTATCCATTGTTACCGTAATATTCCCTTTGTCCGCGCGTGTGTATATAATATGCAGGTTATCTTTATTGAATTTCATAGTTTCCTTGTGCATCTGGATTAATTTCCGTTGTGTTAAGCCCATTTTTTTGTTCGAGTTAAGAAGTTGTGTAAATTTAGTGATCGCGATTCGTGTAGTTGTCAAATTATTAATATTGTTACGTCTTGCATTACATTCTATGTCTTTGATGAACTCATGTATGGCTGATTTTTTATTAAAATTGGGAAGACAGAAATTGTTACCCATTTGTAACAAGGAAGATACCATGGGAGGAATATCAGTATTTGAAAGGTTAATGAACCACTTCTTGTTTGTATGTTCTAATGGATGAGTGTTATTATTCAAAAACGTTTTTGCCTCTATATGTATATTTATGTCCCGTTCTTTTATGATTGTTGCATGACAGTTATGTGTGATTCTTATCGAATTTAAGTTTGCTTTGTTTAAGACACATTGTATGTCTATGGGTTTTATGTTATTAATATATGAATTGACCTTATTTTTCATTAACCATTCAAACTTTTTGTGGGTTAAGAACAATTTATTGTGACAATTTTTAAACAAAATATAATGGTGTTTATAAATTTTAAAATAAAAACTTTTGTACTCGGCTCGAATTATTGTGTTACAATAAAAATGAAATATCGACGGCAATCGGAGCCTGTGCGGATGTCATGCACAAAATTAATAAATTGAAATGAGATCTCAAATAAAACTCATTTATTAAATTCTAAACGTTTCGACCCACTTCGGGTCTTCTTCAGTAGCTGCAAAATGCAAAAAATCAAGAAATCAAAGATAGTCGTTACAATTATAAAAAAATAAAATTCGTATACATACAATCCGCAAACAAAATAAATGTTATTCTCCTCCCTATTCAAACCGTCCGGCCGTCGGAGTGTCTCCCTAACGGTGACCATCGTCAGGAAGGAAGCAGAGCACATAAGTGACTCCCTTACCAACACTAATCAAAGTCACAACAACATTATATAAATTAAACGTAGAAAATCCCTCCATGCTTAATATTGTATTAAACACTTTCAACTCTTTCCATCCGAGATTGCAGTTCACCATGGAAGAGAGGGTTGACAACCGATTGAATTTTTTAGACGTCACCATTATTGTGAACAATGGGAGCATTGAGTTTGATTTGTTTCATAAGCCGACGTATTCAGGAAGATATTTAAACTTTGAGTCGCAGCACCCTCTCTGCCATAAAAAGGGCACCATTATCAGCCTCATAGACAGAGTTTTTTGGCTCTCTCATCCGAAATTCCATAAAAGTAACTTTGAGTCTATGATTGGAGTTCTTTTGTCTAATAATTATCCTCTCAATTTGATATTTCAAACATTACAAACGCGGTTAAAAAAGTTGTTCTTCCGCTACAATAATAAGTTTCATTCTTATTATCATTGTGTTTCCAAGCAAATTTAATAATTAAAATATTTAAGATTTTATTCCAAATGTAATTCATTTAAGTACAAATTAATATTTAATTTTTTGCATAAAATTTTAATTACTGTAATTAAATTTTAAAGCAAAAATAAGATATTTTAAAGTACTATCTGTTACTTGATAACGATGATTATCACGAATCGTGATAAAAAGAAATTTAAGAAAATATGAAACATAAAATTATTAAAATTAATTTTATTAAAATATTGTTATTGAATTTAAAAAATATTGATTTGAATATTTTTTAGTTCAACACTAATTGTAAGTAGCATCGATCTCGAATTGTAGATCGTGTAAAGTAGGCTTAATATTCGGTATTGATTATATTGCATTTTAAAAAGATGTAACGCGGTTATTAGATGTGCGCGCGTGCGTGCGCGCGTGCGTGCGTGCGTGTGTGTGTGTGTGTGTGTGTGTATCAGCGTTCTCTAGAAGTGTAAACATGCATCAAATATCTTGAAAACAATCACTTATAACAAAATGTTTATAAAATAACAAAATTGTAGGACTTGAATAAATATGTAACGAAAATTCTAATTGTGGTAAAAATTTCAAGTTTTTTATTTGTATTAAATTAAATTATTTTATTTATATATATTAAATTAAAAGTTGCTGTTTGTGTAAGTTGCTGTTAAAGATACCTTAAAAGATAAATCCGTGCTGGAAAATGAATAAAATAATGTAGCATACTACTAATGTTGATAATGTTAAATGTTTAACATACTACTAATTTAAATAATGTTAAATGTTATAATTAATATTTTTTAAATAAATTTAACATTAATTGCTACATTATTTTTTATTTGTCTAGTATAGATTTATTTTCTAAGATATTTTTAATTGCAACTTACGCAAGCAGTACCTTTTAATTCCTAAACGTTTTAAAAAGATTTAGGAGATATTTTTAAGATATCTAAAATATATATTTAAGACATCTCAATCATAACGTAAAAATGTCTTAAACGGTATCTGCATAATATCTTTAAAATATCTTGAAGATGTCTTAATATATACTTTCCGGATATCTTAAAGAAGTCTTGTGGACATCTTAAAATGACATATAATATGTCTTTTAGATTTCTACTATATATCTTCAAGACATTTTTAGATATCTGAAAGATATCTCAAAATGTTGCGTAAGACATCTTTTAGATCTTTAAAAGATTTTTTTTCTAGATTTTTGGAAGATGTCGCAAGATATAGCGAGATATCTTTTAGAAATATAAAAGATATCTTTTTGTCTATCTGGGTTATCACTGAGATGTTACATATCAAAGAGCAAAAAAATGGCCTTAATTCCAACAATGATACCGAGCTGCTCAGTGAGGCTTCTTTGATGTTTTAAACATGTTAACAAACAGACGATAGATTACTAAAAAGACAAACAAGACATCAACATTTTTTACATAATAACTTAATATATATAAACACTTTTAGCTTGTTGACTTGACACAGTTGGAAGTGAGATATCTTGACGAACTAACAGTTATAAAGTTTTTTAAAAAATAATGTGAAATCAGCATAAAGAAATTTAAAAGTAAGCCGAACAATTACGTAAGATTTTATAAATTGTGACCGATTATTAATTGACTTGGTTGTACGCAGTGCATACCGTTATTAACCATTCTCGCAAAAAAACGAAGAAATTTCACGGGAAGCATTTTATAGCTTAAGAGGGATCTCTACACAAAAGGATTCATGGACGAAACATTAGATATGACACATTGCGACACGTAACACATTTCTAACATTATTAATTCGATAGGATATTAATGTAATATAATAGCGGTTAAGATATGACTTGATAATTTATGTAACACTGAAGAAGACTGTGTGCAGTCGAAACGTCTAATTTTTTTATGTAAGATTTTGTAAATTTACGGTTTGTCCGGTTCGATTGATATTTTTTCGGTTTAACAATGCTTGCAGAATATATTAAATAAATTTTCGATTTTAACATTCTATTTAATGCTTGTTATGCTGGCCTCTTTTACTATATTGATTGTTTCAACAATATACAAGCGAATATTAAATTTATGTTAATTGTTATATATATTACTTTTCTTAATCTTTGTCTGATTTATTAATCCTATTAACGTTGTGTTACGAGATGTTATCAAACTTTGTGCAATTAACGTTACATATACATATAAGATTTCCCATTTTAATTAGAATAAAGTAATATCTCAAAATAATAAAGTTTTAGAAGAAAAGTTTTAGATAAAAATTGTAAGGTTTAAAGGGGATCATAAGATAATGTTGTTAGTGTAACTTTGCATAGTCATCTGAAAGTCATATAAAGATCACCTTCAATTTTTTGAAAGAAAATCTATTTTTTATTACATATACTTGTAGTTTATCCCGTAAACTTTCCAAAACATTATAATAAAATATTGTAATAAAATATTTGTATTTTTTTTACTATTTTTCGTGTTACAAGTATTTTAAAATTACAGTATTTTGACAAAAAATATAAAATATATTTT
The DNA here is from genome assembly GCF_048542155.1 of Nylanderia fulva. Taxonomy (NCBI): domain Eukaryota; kingdom Metazoa; phylum Arthropoda; class Insecta; order Hymenoptera; family Formicidae; genus Nylanderia; species Nylanderia fulva. The sequence continues at coordinate 161,004 of NW_028190268.1, read as the reverse complement.
ATAAAACATTCAGTTTTTAATAATTTTATCTTATTACTTTTATGCATAAAATAATAAGAGAGAATAAGTTTATTATGGTCCCAAGTGTGGATTACAAGGAGCGGTTCCGAACTTTAATAAAATAAATATTCAATATCCTGGCCATTTAGCGATTTCATCGACAATCATCTAAATTCTATACATCCTATTTTCTTCTCCCTGCCTTCTCTTCCTTCTCTCCTTCACTCCTCAGTTCTTTGACCACCTCCTTCCTCCTGCTTTTCTCTTAACATAAAAATATACTGCTCATCCTACCCTCGTTCCCCTTTCTTCCTAAACTTCCCTTCCCTCTTTCCCCTCTCCCGCTTTTCTCTTTTTTCTTCACCTGTCTCTCCTTAACTTTTCATTGTCCCTTTTTCCACTTCCTCTACCTTTCTTTTCCTCTTCTTCTCCCTGCTTTCCTATCTCCTTGTTCTTTCTCTATAATATGCCTCTTTACCACTTATTTTCCCTGACTTCCTCTCTACTCCCTATTTCCTCCACGTTTACTCTTTCTCTCTTTTGCCTTCCCTTTACTCCTCCTTTTTCTCGTTCGAACTCCTTTCTTTCCCATCTATCCACATTCTTCTATTACTAACCACTAACTACGTTCTTCCCCCTTTCCCTTTCCTGCCTCGCTCTTTTCACCATCCTTCACCTTATCTTCTTTTTTTCCACATAAGGTCCTCATCTACCCCTATTCCCCATCTTCTCCTCAGCATCCGCCCTTTTTCTAATAGTCTTTCTTGTTGTCCTTTTCCTCCATCATAACTATAAGAACTCACCCCTTCTCCCTCCTCTCTTTCTCTCTCTCTCTCTCGCCTTTTCTCGTCCTCTCTTGTCCCATATCGCTCTCTATTGCTCTTTTTCGCTACCTCTCGCTATTTCTCTCTTTCCCACTCTCTGTCTTGCCTTTTCTCGCTTTTTTCTGTCCCTCTTGCTCTTTCTCGTCTTCACACACGAAAGAGCAAGAGAGAACGAAAAAAAGCGAGAGAGAGCGAGAGAGAGAGAGAGAGCGCGAGAAAAGGAAAAGAAAGAGAGGGAGAGAGAAGGCGAAAGAGAGCGTGAGAGTATGAGAGGTAGCGAGAGGACGCGAGAAAGCGAGGAAAAGCGAGAGAGAGCGAGTAAAGACGGGAAAGAGCATGAAAGAACAAAAAAAAAGCGAAAGAAAGCGATAGAGAGCGTGAGAAGGCGTGAAAGAGCGAGAGAGAGGGGGGCAAAAGAGGGCGTAAGAGAGCGTGAGAGAGCAAGAGAAAAAGAGAGAGAGCGAGAGGATGCGAAAAGGCGAGGAAGAGGGAGAGAGAGCGAGTGAGGGCGAGAGAGAGAGAGCATGAGAGAACGAGAAAAAGCGAAAGAAGGCGAGAGAAAATGAGAGAGAGTAAGAGAAGACGAGAGAGAGCGTAAGAGAGTAAGAGAAAGCGAGAGAAAGCGTAAAGGAGCGTGAGAGAACGAGAGAAGGCGAGAAACAGTAAGAAAAAGCGAGAGAGAGCGAAAAAACCGAGAGAGGACGAGAGAAGACGAGAGAGAGCGAGAAAACGCGAGAGAGAGCGAAAAAAACCAAGAGAGAGCGAGAGAGAGCGAGAGAGGGCGAGAGAGAGCGAGAGAGAGCGATAGAGAGCGGGAGAGAGCGAGAGAGAGCGAGAGAGAACGAGAGAAGACGAGAGAGGACGAGAGAGAGCGAAAGAAGGCGTGGGAAAGCAAGAGGGAAAGGTAGAGGGTGGGGGAGAGCGAGAGAGGAAGAGAGCGCGAGAGAACGAGAGAGAGAGAGTGAGAGAGAGCGAGAATTTATTTTTCGTTTGGTTGCTTAAAAGGTTAAGCAATTGAGGAAAATGTCACTATACTAGGATGGGTGGCCGCGGATAAGGTAAAGCAGCTGCGGACAAAATCACTTTCTCGTGATGGGTGACCACGGACAAATACGACGCCGTAGTCGGACAAAAAAAGTGACACATTTTCGACCAAAAAATGACTAAAAAGATTCATATCTCTGCAACCAATAGAGCTATCAAGTTCGTTAAGGTCTCATTTTACTCGGAAAAAATCGCGCTTTCGATTGATATGGTCACCTTTTGAAAAATATGTTCCCGTTCATGAAATATTTCAAATTTTTGTTTTCAAGGTTACGAAACTCGTGTTACGTCCGGTAAAGGATACACAGTAGCGTCCTACGGATAATTTTTGCTATTGTTTCGATATTTCCGCTATCTTTTCGATATCTTTCGATATTTTTTTTGTTTTTTTGTAGATTGTATTTTAATTTGACGAATAAAAGATATAACTTAGCGAGACGCTACCGCGTCTCCTGATCGTGATTATCAGAGTTATTATTTTCAATATTTTCTATATTTAAAACTAAATTAATTTCTTGAACATTAACTTCTGTTCCTATATTAAGAAGTAACAAAAATATAAAGAAGCATTTTTAAAAACTAGTTAAAAAATCGTTTATTGTCTATAATTAGTTACCTAAAATTTTATTTTTCTCTAATTCTATTTCTAATACTATTTTAATTTCTATACTTTTATTATAATATTGTTGGGATGTGAGCTTGGGTAGCGCAAGGATGGATCCAAGAAGAGAAAAATATAGTGTAGAGCTTAGACACGTTTTATTATAAGACAAAAGATCGTACAGCCAGAAAGACTAGACGGAAGAGAGCAAGCGCGTCGGAAATTAGTACGGCCGGGATCGATTTATCGATTAGGTCGATGTATACATCGACCCATGATTGGATGGTCAATAGGCGGTGTGTATAGAAGATGACAGTCTTGACCTGCGCGGTTCTATTTGTGTATATATTTATGTTTCAACACCCTCCCTGAATCGCGATCCTATTCGTTTCTATCATTGTTTACTTTAACTAGTCCTGTGCCTATACCTTTTAAACATTTTTCGTGATTTGAAATACATAAGCTTTTCGTGAGAATATCCGCGATCATTTCACTTGTCGGTATATATTGCACATCTATTTCGCCTTTTTCATAGATTTGCCTGACATAGTGGTAGCGTATGTCTATGTGTTTTGATTTGGAGTGATGAACCGGGTTCTTCGTTAGCTTTCCGGCTCCTTAATTGTCGCAATAAATGGTTGTGGGTGATCCTTGATGTTCCCACAATCCAGTGTCTTGTAGAAATTTTCGGATATATTTTGCTTCTTTCGCAGCCTCCGATAGAGCTATGTATTCGGCTTCGGTAGTAGAGAGTGAGACAGTCTTTTGTTTTCTGGACTCCCAAGCTATTGCTGCACCTGCAAGTTTAAAGATGTAGCCTGTGCGAGATTTTCGGTCATTTATGTCACCTCCCCAGTCGGCGTCTACGAATGCAGTCAAGGGGTCGGCTTGTTGTTTGAAGATCAGTCCTTGGTCATTGGTTCCTTTTAGGTATCTAAGGACCCTTTTTGCTGCTGTCCAGTGAGTGGGATTCGGCGGCTCCTGGTTGAAACTGCTCAATACGTTTATTGCGTACGCGATGTCGGGTCGTGTCGCCGTTGCCGCGTATAGGAGTGACCCAATTAAGCATCTATATAATTGTTGATCTACTGGTGGTGCCTCCTCGTCTGCTTCGAATTTGGCTTTTGGCTCCATTGGTGTGAGTACGTGCTTCGCGTCGCTCATCCTGAATTTGGTCACCAGGTCCATAATGTATTTGTGTTGATGCATCTCGATACGTCTCGAGTCTTCTGCTTGTCTGAATTCGATCCCAAGGCAATACGTTAAAGCTCCCAGGTCTCGAATCTGAAATTCACAACTTAGAAAATTTTTTATTGATGTGAATAACTCTGGCTTGTTTACAGCCACTATTAAGTCGTCAACATAGACTGCGATGACTATTACTTCGTTGTCTTTTTGTGAGGAGTAAATGCATGTGTCTGTGTTCGTTTGACGTAAGCCGTATTTATTAAAAACTTTATTGAGTTTGTGGTTCCACTGCCTTCCTGATTGTTTCAGTCCGTATAGGGATTTCTTTAGTTTGTAGACGTGGTCTTCGTATCCTGGTTTAATGAACTCTTGTGGTTGAAGCATATATATGTCCTCCTCTAATTCTGCATGTGTATATGCCATATTTATGTCTATGTGATATACTGCTAACTCTAACTCCACTGACAATGCCAGTACTGTTCGTATTGATTGTAGTCGTGCCACTGGCGCGTATGTTTCCTTATAGTCGACTCCAGGTACTTGTGAACAGCCTTTTGCCACTAATCGTGCTTTACGGCGTTCTATCGAACCATCAGGGTTGTATTTTGTTTTGAGCACCCAGCGGGATCCAATTGGTGTTTTGTCTGCCGGGCACTTCGTGAGTTCCCATACTCTTGCTTTCTGTAATTCTTCGAATTCCTTTTTCAAGGCTGACTTCCACGCTTCATGGTGTGGTCCGGACAATGCCTCTTCTAGGGTTGGTTCCGTAGGGTCGTCGAATGCTAGCTGGGCATACTCCATGGTGATTGGAGTTGTGTTGTATATTTTCTTTGGTCGCCCTGGTGTTCCACTTCGAATGATCTTCGGCCTTCCTGGCCTTTTGCGTATTTCAGGAGTCATTGGCGTACGAAATTCTTCTTGGTTTGAGTTCTCCTCCATTTCGTCGCTTTCCTCCCCCGCTTTTTCTGTTGATTGGCCTTCGTTATTATTCTCATTGTTTATTTTGTCTGAGATTGGTTTTAAGAGGTCGACATCGAACGTTGATCTTGCCTGATCCGTTGCTGACTCATTTATGAACTTAACATCCCTGCTTTTGATGATTTTCTTGGCTTCTTTGTTCCATAAGCGATATGCTTTTGATTCGTGGCTGTAGCCTAATAAGATACACTCAGTTGATCTTGGTTCGAATTTGCCCTTGCCGGGTTTCTTGTTCAGGGCATAAGCCTGACATCCAAAGATTTTGAAGTGTCTGACGCTTGGCTTCTCTTGAAACCACATCTCGTACGGGGTCGTATCCTCGAGTGCCCTTGTTGGGGATCGATTTCTTATATAAACCGCAGTGCTGATGGCCTCTGCCCAAAAATGCAATGGTAGTCCAGCCTGTAGAATCATGCACCTGGCCATTTCAGTCAGCGTCCTGTTCATTCTTTCTGCTACGCCGTTTTGTTGTGGGGTATAAACTACCGTGCGTTCTCTTTTAATGCCTAATCTGTTTAGTTCATCTTCGAATTCTTTTCCACAATATTCTAATCCATTATCTGTGCGGATTATTTTTATTCTGCGTTCATGTTGGTTTTCAACTAACGCTCTGTATTTGCAGAAAGCATCCTTGACTTCGTCTTTTGACTTTAGCAAATAGACTTCCACCCATCGTGTTCGGTCATCTATGAATGTAACAAAATACGCCGCTCCTCCAATTGATCGTGTCCTCACGGATCCGCAGACGTCTGAATGTATAAGATCGAGTGTCTTACGGGTATGTTTCGTTGACTCCTTGGGTAACGGTGTTGCTGCCTGCTTTCCTTGGGCGCATATTTCGCAGTCCGCCATTTTTGCATTCATGGATATTGGCAAACCTTGTACCATTTGTTTGGATGCTAGTAAGTCAACTTCATTTAGATGGCCATAGCGATAATGCCATTGTTGTAAGATGTTCTCTTCTTTCGATAGTTTCGTCTGCTCCTCCGTTGGCTTGACAAAGAATAGATCTCCTCTTCTGCGCGCCTCAACTATTACCTCATCGTTCCGATTGATAATATGGGCGTACTCCTTTGTGAATGTGACCCGATGTCCATTATCTACCACCTTGGCTACGGATATTAAATTTGTATTTAAGTCGGGCACACATAGTGTATTTTCAAGTCGGATAGGCTTATTACCATTTGTGGTTGCTACTGTTAGTGACACGGCTCCTTTTCCTTCGATGGGCGTAACTTTGTCTGTTGCAAGTCTGACTGTCTGATTTGTTATTGGATTTAGTTCTTGAAAATCGCCTTTCGAATGGCACATGTGGGAGGTTGCGCCGCTGTCGATACACCACTCCTTTGTAGGCACTATTTCTGTGTTCAACGCGATCGCTATCGAAGTTCCATCTGCTGTATCGCTCCAATGGTTTGACGACATTCCCTTGTCTGTGTAGCATAGTAGTGCCTCTTCTTGGGCATTTGCCATTGATTGTTTCTTCCATGGGTTTTTTTCCAGCATTCCGCCGCTTTGTGACCTAATTTCTTACAAAAATTGCATTTGTAGGTTTTGCGGTGGGGTACCTCGTTACCTTGTGCATTACCACCTCCAGTGTTTGGGCTGTACGCCGGTGTATTTCCACTTGTACGTCCATACTGCTTGCCCTTGAGAGATGATTGTTTGCTGTAGAGGGCGCCGGCTGTCTCTCGAGATCCTTGTGAATTTTTTCTTGCTTCTGCTTCTTCGAGTAACTTTATTTTTAACACGTCTGGTTTGGGCAATGAATCTCTTGCCTCAATCGCACACATGAAGTTTTCATATGAGCTTGGTATACTGTAAAGTAATAAGATGCTCAACAAGTCCTCGGCTACGTTGATACCCATCTCACCGAGTTTATCTACGGTATTAAAGAATTTATTAAGGTGCTCGGCCATTAACGCATCATCTTCTAGTTTTATAAAGATTAATTGTTTTAAAAGTGTTGCCTTACGTGCGGGACCGCTCGATTCATACACTTGTTCAAGTTTGGTCCATACCTCGCGTGAAGTGATGCAGTATTTTATGTGGCATAACTCCGCTGGGCTCATGGCTAAGATGATATCTGCTCTCGCCTTACGGTCATTCTTATCCCACGCCGCCGCGTCCACCGGTGTCTCCGGTTTTACGCGCGATCCGTCGACGTAGCACCATAGATCGTTCTTTACCAGGATTGCCTCCATGTGCACCTTCCAAGTGTCATAATTGTCCTTTTTTAACTTGTCTATATGCACACTTAAACTGGTTGCCATCTTTGTATTGACTCACACAGTTTACTACTTGCGGTTGTAAAGTTTTATGGATTTCGCACGAGCACGTGCCTTCCCGATTGTGAGGTTATAACTACCTCTCTCGTTGGGTAATTTTGCGCACAGTCTAATTTGTGACTTACGCTTGCGGTGTGCACTGCGCTGGGCCCATAACCTGTTGGGATGTGAGCTTGGGTAGCGCAAGGATGGATCCAAGAAGAGAAAAATATAGTGTAGAGCTTAGACACGTTTTATTATAAGACAAAAGATCGTACAGCCAGAAGGACTAGACGGAAGAGAGCAAGCGCGTCGGAAGTTAGTACGGCCGGGATCGATTTATCGATTAGGTCGATGTATACATCGACCCATGATTGAATGGTCGATAGGCGGTGTGTATAGAAGATGACAGTCTTGACCTGCGCGGTTCTATTTGTGTATATATTTATGTTTCAACAAATATTTATATAAAAAAATTTTAGTAAAATAATTTAAATGTTAAATATACCAGATAATCCTTTTATCATTTTCCAATACTCGTATAAAATCCTTTATTTTTTCTATCTTATTGATAAGTAATTCTGGAGATCTATGAAGTTCTTCTGTAATCTCTTCTGTATTTCTAAATTTATGTAATATGTCATTGCTTATACAGGGTTTGTCCGGAAAGTAATGCGTCGCATTTTTTTAAAAAAGAATTTATTGATCGCATAGGTAAAACAACTTAAAATTGTTCGAAGTATGACCCTTCTGCGTCAATACATTTTTGCCAACGCGATTTCCATGCGTCATAAGATTTCTGGAACTCCTTGACTGGGATGCTGTTCAGGGAGGCCGTCGAAGTAGCTTGTACGTTGTCAACCGACTCGAGCTGTTGTCCTTTGAGCTCCCTTTTCAGCCGAGGAAATAAAAAAAAGAAATTGGGATTATCTGCACAGAGTTGCTTGAGTTCTTCACAAACTTCCACTCGGTGTTGCTTTTGCGCATCGGTCAACACTCTGGGCACAAGTTTTGCGCAAATCTTCCGCATGGCCAAGTCTTCCGATACAATCTCGTGAACAATCGTTTTCGGCAAGTTCAATAATTCCGACATTAAGCGAACATTCATTCGACGGTCTGAATTCAATAATTGGCGCACACGAGTCACATTGTCGTCCGTTCGCGATGTTGACGGGCGTCCTGCGCGGGCCTCGTCGGCGACCTCCTTCCGACCTTCTCTAAACATCTTGTGCCATCTGTTTGACTGCGATTTGGAAAGGCAATCGTCCCCGAAAACTTTCTTGAGCATTTCAAAAGTTTCCAGCGGCGTCTTGTCCAGCTTCACGCAAAACTTTATCGCATAGCGTTGCTCTATCGTTCTCTCCATCACAAGTTCGACGCGACCACTAAGCAGAGGTTCACAGAATAAGCCGTCCTAACCCTCCAAGCGCATGGAAACAATTGAGCGACCTACCGTTGGAAAGCTAAGGGTACCCCCCTTCCTCCCCAACCGGTCCCATCGCTCTGCGATGTATAGTCGCGTCACAAAAAAATGCGACGCATTACTTTCCGGACAAACCCTGTATGCTTTTCAAAAAATTCTAAGTGTTTCTTGCAATCTTCTTTATAACTATTTATCTTATTAATGAAAGGTCTATTCTGTTGCTCAGACATCTCTTCTTTTTTTTTATTTTTGTTTAAAATGTTATAATTTACAGCGTCTGCCGAGAGGGGCCACAAACCGCAAGTTTTAAATCCACTTTTAACTATTTCAGGTAAATTTATATTATCTACTGCTTGTTTTAATAATGGAGCAAAATTCTCTTTTCGCACACGCGTGGAGCATTATCTAATCTCCATTTATCCACTGTCTTTTTCCAAGAATGTTTTAAAGGGCGAAATACTGCTACGTCTAAAGGTTGAAGTATATGAGTTGCATTAGGATACAGTGCTACAAGTTCAATTCCATTTTTGCGACAAAAAATACATAATGGTAAAGTTAAGTGAGATAAATGACCATCCACATACAAAACTATAGGCAGTGGAATCTTTTTAGTTATTAGCCATGGATGAAACACATTTGTTATACAGGGTGTCCGGTAACTAACGGACCAATGATCACAAATGGATTGTTTGGTCAATTTGGGAACGATTTTTCCTCAGCGAAAATATCGAAAAAAGTCATCATTTTTTACAACTTTCCAATATTTGTCATTATGTATTTTTATAACTAAGCCTCAAATTAAAATTTTATTATAGTAAACTTTACCTGAAATTAACTGAAGAATGTAATTATGTTAGACTTTTAACTCCAAAACGTTTAGTTTTCTAAAAACCCATTTTTTTCAATCGCTTATAACTCGAAAATTATTGACTTCTCAACATTTTTGCTAAGGAAAAATCGTCTCCAAATTGACCAGAGAATCCGCCCTTAATCATTGGTTCGTTAGTTACCGGACACCCTGTATATTCGTAGAATAATTCTGCTGTCATCCATCCTCTTTTCGTTGAACCAACACTCCATCCAGAAGGGATTTTACTTGTAACACTGTGTGGCATGCGCTTGTACCAATATAAAATCATTGGTGGAGCCATTTCTTCCTTAGCATTCACCATAAAAAGTGTTGTTAAACTTTGTTTTTCATTTGGTTAATATACGAGAATGAGTTAATTTTAAAAAAGTTGATTTTAAAAATAGATTCCATTGTATATCACGACACATCACCATCAGACCACTTTGACTAAACAATTCTTATATTGGACAACCAAGAAGTTTAACGTATATATCGACACCGATTGACTAACAACACATGGTTAAAAATGCGTAATTCAATTGTTTACATCTAATATAATGTACCTAATTATACACTGAAGAAGACATCAGTTAATGTTCGAAACGTTTGTAATTAATAAATTTTTATAATATTTTTACGAATACCGCTCGTTTTAGGCCTTTTATAATATCAATTTCATTATTTCTTTTTCATCTCCATCAATAATTTTATAAACTGCTTTTGATCTTCTTTTTGCAATAACCTGATCAGCTTTGGGACAAAGAAAGAATGCACTTTCATCACAGTTAAATACTCTGGATGAATCTATTTCAATAAGATCTTTTTTTTTGTAAATGTGCATGCACACACACTTCAGCAAACCAATTTCTTAAAACGTTCTCTGTAGCTGAAGCACAAACACGTGTCAAATTTTGAGCTATTCTTATGCTTTATTCTGGATGACGTTTACAGAAACTTATGTATCAATGCCTACCAGGCCTGTTATTTATGAAAGGTGTTGTTCTTTCTAATGCAATCACTAACAAATACACATTATCGAGCAGTTGATTTTTACTAACTGGAAAATCTCTATCGCAGCAGTAAATTATCCATACTTTAATTTGTAATTCTTCTTCTTTTGTTAAAATAGTTGGTGGACCTTTAGAACATTCAACAGGATAGATATTTGTTACTTTGCAGTAAAGCGTGCTTCTCGGAACATTATACTTTTTTGTTGCTTCTCTCAACGACATGCCATTTTTCATCTCCCTCAAAGCGGCATTTACATTTTCTTGTGTATATTTTTTTTTTACAATTTTTGGCATTTTTACAATCCTAAACAATACAAAATATTTACTTATTTAATTTATTATTTGCAATGCAAAGATATTATAAAATAGGTTATTTAAGTTAGAACGGATTATACTCTTATTTCGATTAAAATGTATCTTTTCTTATTAAAACGTATTTAAAAATATTAAACTAATGTTAAATAACATTATTTATAACAATACTTACAGAATTATTAATGATAATGATATATTGAGTCTCCGATTTAGTTACTGACTGAGACTTTTTCATTATATGTCATCAAAACGAGTTGTACCGGTAACTAAGCAACAGTTCAGTTATTGGGCAATCATATAAACTATTGTACCAGTGACTAGATTAGCAAATTTTACCAAAAAAAATTATCTATATAAATTAAAAGCATTTTTATAATTATATTTATCTTTTGACTTGTATAATGTTTATATAAAACTTTGTTTACAAAATAAAAACAGGAAATAACTAAAAATCATGTTAAATAATAAGACGAATTTCTTAAGAAAAATTTAAGAACATTCCCAAAATATGTCTTTCGTCTAATTTTATAACAAATTTATTTTTTTTGGACATTAATTTTTCAAATATTTAAAATGTCTTACTATATAAAAATCCTTAAATATCGAAAGCTTTTGATAACATTTTTACATTATAATAAAAAAAACTTTTAAAGTTAATAATGATAAATTTTCATATAAATATTCGGATATAGGGACATGTCCGGCAATCGGTATTTTTACCTTAAATAATGTACATAAGTGCTAGGCTATGATCTCGGTATTTTTGATAAATATCGTCCGTAGGATGTATAAAAAATAATGGCAGCAATGTGTGAACAGCAGCAAACTTTTCTCCGTTCATTGGCATACTCACAAAAGTATCTTTTTATTCCTGAATGTCAAATTGCTGCCATTATTTATTATTTATTTTACGGATGATATTTATCAAAAATTTTCCGAAACCAACCCAGCACTTATGTACATAATTTAAAACAGACGGTATCACGCCTATTATCAATGAAGAGTAATGAAGATTAATCTGTTTATTTGAATACTGTAATAGTATATTGTGATACAAGTGCGAGAAGTTGGCAATTGTCGCACGAGTGGGGGGAATGGACGCACTCGCCTTCGGCTCGTGCGTCCATTCCCCCCACTCGTGCGACAATTGCCAACTCGCACGTGTATCGCATACTACTTTATATCATGAGTACGAACTATGTGGAATGAGAGAGTGGAAGTAGGCGAGGGAATAAAACGCAATGGGGGGGGCCTGCGGGGGGCGGAGCCCCCCGCAAAAGAGAAAGCTTTATGAAATATAAAGAGATTTTATTTATATCTTGTTTTTACAATGAAATAATAGGCAAGCAAAATAAAAATAAGTCTTAATTTTCTTCTAATAGAAAATAACAAAAATAAATAAATAAAGTAAGATAATCTTTGGTTTCTTTGATAAGTAATAACAAAAAAATAAAAATAAAGTAAATTAATCTTTGGTTTCTTTAATAAGTAATAACAAAATAAAAATGAAAATAAATTAGTCTTTTTTTCCTTCAATAGACATGTTGTGTATTGTGCAGTTATTTAATGTTAATGAAATATATTTTGTTTGGCGTGCTGTTAATATTTCTTTCGAAATCTCTATATTCTCTATATTCTCTTTATTTGTTATAATATTTATAGTGTCTGATTGTAAGTTTTTTGTATTTTGCATGTTGTTTTTGGATGTTGATGGATTTTCATTACTGATATTTAAATATGTTTTTGATGTTTCTAAAGTTGAAGAACTGAGCTTATATTTATTATTTCCTGTGTAATTTGATTATAGATTTTTTTTTTATTACTGAGGGAGTCTTCCACGTATCCTTCGGCAACAGTGCTAGATTTCCAGCCGCCATGTCTTTTTAACGTCATAATATCAGCTCCTGCGTCTGCTAGTAGTGTAGCAGAAGTTCGACGGAAGGTGTGGCCAGTGTAACAATCAGGATGTGGTAGTTTTAGATATGATGCAATGATTTGTGACATTTTGCCAAATGTGTTTATTCCTATTGGCTGTTTAGTGCATCGTCCGTTTTGATATTTAAAAAAAAACCTTGAAGTTTCAGTGTTTTTTGGTCTTAATGTAATTTTTAACAATGGTGTAAAACTCATTACTAATTACAATGGATCTTGGTTTGTAATTTTTTGTCATTGTAATTGAAACAAGGAAGATAGAATCCTTGTCTTCGATATCATTAATTGTTATTTTGGTCAATTCCTCCCTTCTACATGCACCGCAAATACCAAGAATCATAGCTACCTGTAAATAATTAAGTATATGTGTAGATAATGTATAGAATTTTTTATTAAATATAAAAATTGATTGATACCTTTATAGCTAAATATTTATTATCATCAGCTTCATTTAAAAATGTTTTGATTTGTTCCGCTGTCAAAATTTTTGATTTTTTAGGTTGATATCCTTTAGATTGTTTCTTCATAAATGAAGTGAGTGTATTGTATGTATTTAGATTAATATTATTGTTGATATTGAGAGTAGTTTTTAGCATAGAATAAATTGCCCACAAACTGGATGGTTTGTGGATTTGTGATAATTCTGTAAAGTATGCTAACAATGTGTTTTGAGAAAATGATCTTATATTTTTGACAGTTGTCCAGATTATAAATTTGTTGTATGCAGCTGTATATTTTTCTTTTGATTTTTCAGGCAAGAGATTTTCTATGGTGTTTCTTGCCATTTCTGTAATTTCTGGAGGTGATTCATTTTCACTGTTGTCAAATGTGATGTTCGATGTCATATTGGTTTTTTTATATTGACTCGTTTCAATTAGATTGATGCAATGCAAAAGACTGAAATGGGGACGTAGTGGCGGTTGCGCGCTGCGAGATGGCGTTAGGAAGAAAGTGTTTGTAGCGATTGTAGCATTTGCAGCGTGAAATAATGAGCTTGTAGCGTGAAATAATGGGTTTGAAGCGTGAAATAATGAGTTTGAAGCGTGAAATAATGGGTTTTGAAGCGTCTGTAGTGTGTTGCGTGTGAAAATGGCTACTTTGCAAACGGAAAACAGTGCGCAAAATAGGCATTTACGCGCACGCGTGATATAAATAATAGTATAAGAGTGATTATATGTGTACGAATGTATATGTGTACTTTATTATTTTGAGAATCTTTAATAAACATTTGATTTAATACGATTATAGTTTATTTTTTTAAATTATTTCATTTTATTTTATATTTTATTATTTTTTTAGTGCCCATTTATTTAATCGATTCCGGAAAATCACTTGTAGGATATCAATCCAAAATTCTAAACAAATATGGTGATTGTACCAAAAAACCATGATAATTTAAAAGAGAAATGCTTTATTTTTTAAAAGTCCCGCCTACCATTTTATTGGTTTGAAAAAATTACTTGTTGCAGAATATTATCTCAAAATTCTACAAAAAATATATAGCGATTGTACCAAAAGCATATCATATTTTAAAAAATTAAAAAAGGATTTTATTTTTTAAAAAGTATCGCCTACCCATTTTATTAGTTCAAAAATATTACTAGTTGTAGAATATTACCCCAAAATTCTACAAAAAATATATGGCAATCGTATCAAAAGCATATCATATTTAAAAAAAATAAAAAGGAATATTTTATTTTTTAAAAGTATCGCCTATACATTTTATTGGTTCTAAAAAATTATTAGTTGTAAAATATTATTCCAAAATTTTACAAAAAATATGTGGCAATCGTACCAAAAGTGTATCATATTTAAAAAAAAAGAATACTTTATTTTTTAAAAGTACCACCTACCCATTTTATTGCTTTTAAAAAATAATGTCTATTACTGAAACTATTTCAAGATTCTATAAAAAATTCTTCGTAATTATACCAGAACGATATGGGGACTAATAAAAAGTAACATTTATTTATTTTTAAAGTCAATGTTTCTGTCAACAGAAATTTTTCCCGAATTTTCCACAAATGTGCCTCAATGATATTTACAACATATTAAAATTATATTAAAATTGGTTAAACCGATTAAAAGATATCAATTGCTTTCAAAATTTTATGTTTTTTTTTACACTAAAACGATTCAATATTAAAGGCTAATATTTGGCTAAATTTTAAGTTACACTGATAGCAATCATATTAAAAAAAAATAAACATGATTCATGTTGGGGGCAAATTGGTCCTTCTTATCCGACTAAGGCCTTTATTAACATTTTTACTTATTATATATTAGTATTCTTATTATTTATTTACGAATTTTTGAATTACTTTTGCAAATACCTACTTTTAAAGAATTGTTAATTTTATTATTAAGAACCGTTTTTCATTAGTAATTAAAGTTATTGTCATAATTGTTTCATTATATAAAATATACTTTTTTATAAACTACTTTAAAAAAATTATAATTAAACTTTAATTTAGTATATAAATATAATAATACAAAAATTCATAACTTTATGACATAATGTTTTGTAAAATATATTTATTAACGTTACTCATTTACAGAGCATTTAACAAACAGGAGGAAACATCTATATTAAATAAAAATCATGGGAAATAAAAAACAGGATATTTTTACTCCAAAACAAAATAATATGGAAATTAATGCACAGGAAACTTTTTCTCTCAATGAAAATAATGATTTGGAAAAAATTATGTTTGCAATGAATGAAATGTTAGAATCCATACAATTTGAAGATTTTACTGTGTATTCCACTCTACTTTAAATATTTTTAATTTATGTATAAACTTTTATTTATAAATTTATTTATTATGAATTTATTGTTTAGTTTTTGTGTAGTTTTTAGCATGTACAATGCTCTTTTTGAAAAGTTCTAATGCCAAAAATAATTAATATATTTTTTAAACAATTATTTTATTCGAAAAACTCGTATTTTTGAAAATAAATGGAAGGTTACGATTGTATTATAAAAGTTCTATTTTTTATAAAACAGTTTTTGTGTAGTTTTTGGTATGTAAATCCTCTTCGGAAGATATCTGATGCCAAAAACAATTAATATAATTTTTAAGTAATTATTTTATTCGAAAAAGTAGTATTTTTAACAATAAACAAAAGCTTTTGATTGTATTGTGACTTTATTAAACAGTTTTCGTGTAGTTTTTAGCATGTACAATACTCTTTTCAAAAAGTTTTAATGTCAAAAATTAATAAATTTTTTAAACGATTATTTTATTCGAAAAACTCGTATTTTCGACAATAAATGTAAGCTTCTGGTTATATTATGACTGTTCTTTTTTTATTGTATAATCCTTGTGTGTGTTTTGGCATGTACGATTGTCATCCAAAGAGTGCAAAAATAATTGATAAATTAAAAAAATTATTTTATTCAAAAAACTTGTATTTTCTACATTAAATGTACGCTTATGATTGTATTATAACTATATTGAACAGTTTTCGGCATGTACAATGCTCTTCTGCAGAGTTCTGATGCTAAAAGTTATTAATAAATTTTTTGAACAATTGTTTTATTCGAAAAACTCATATTTATAACAACAAATAAATATTTGTGCATCTAATATTGATTCATTTTGGTGATATGAACGTGCAGTTACAATAAATGTATATTGAAAATGTATTGGAATATTGGTGATTTGCAAAAAGAGGCTCCGAATTTGTCAAAGATTTTTCTCACTCATATTTTATGTTTGATGATCAGAAAACTTTGACCGTGCAAACTAAATATGATTGGAGATAGTTTCTTTATGCTTAACAGAATTTGATTCTTTCTTAAATATTACATCACGCTCGTAAGACCAAATTCATACGCATCAATGAAATCAAAATAAAAAAGAATATTATTACAAAAATTTATGATTCGTAAATGAGCGCATACATTAAAAAAACGGAACATATAATACGATATCTCTTTTAAATATTTGTTTTACCAATTAGTTATTTGGTTTAATTATCTTTGTATAGTTTAGTATGTATTATCTTTGCTTTAATGTTAGCGGGAATGAAAAAGCGAGTTAAAATATGAAAAAATGAATTAAATGATCCTCCGTTAGATAATAAAAAATATTTAAAAGAACATGTTAACCTAACGTAATGGTATCTGAATCGGGACTTTTCTCTAAAATTAATAAGCGAAATGAAATTATGAAAGTAAAGTAATATAACATTTTTATTTAGTCTTATTTTTAAAAAAATGCATAGTGTTTTATTTTTAATAAAATTTTGAATTTTTCGAGAAATATTTGTTGCTTTAACTTTGGTAAATTTTAAGATATTGGAATAATTTTTTTATATAAATTATTTTATAGATTAGCATTAAAAGATGCTTGATATAAAATTTGACGAGAATTAATAAAATAATTCATTATTTTTATTAATTTTAGAAAATTTAAAATTCCAATTCAAATACCATTACATGATTAGGTTAACATGTTCTTTTAAATATTTTTTATTATTTAACGGAGGATCATTTTATTCATCTTTTTCATATTTTTAAACGCGCAATTCCATTTTTTAATAAATTTTAGTCTTCAAAAATGTTAATTAATTTTTATAAATTTTAGCGTCACGATTAATACCATTACGTTAAGCAACTGGAGACGCTCGCATGAGGCCGCACGCGAGTCCACGACTTTGCCGCTACGCGTCGTCGCTCTCCCGAAAGTAAAATCCCCCCGGGTTAGGATATAAGACCGGGTGTAGCAAACCGAAAACTTATATTTATTTCTACGTTGCTTTCGACCTATGGTTTGTGTTTTGACAAATTTTTCAGGAAACATGAACATGTATATGTATGGTTTATAATCTGTATTTGTGTATAAAATTAAACAGATATATATACACATTTATATATATATATATATATATATATACATATATATATATATGTGTGTGTATAAGTATAGCTTTTTAATATAATTTATTTCTTTTTTCCGGATTATATGGCAAAATATAATTTATTTCTTTTTTCCGGATTATATGGCAAAATATAATTTATTTCTTTTTTCCGGATTATATGGCAAAATATAATTTATTTCTTTTTTCCGGATTATATGGCAAAATATAATTTATTTATGCAAAAATAAGCGATAAAATTCTAATGATATATATTACTATCAAACCAGTGGTTTTTTTTGTTCCTCTCTTTTTTATTTTTTCTGAAAAGTACGAGCAGAGGGAGTGGGATTAAAAATAATTGATTTGCTCTTACAATTTTGCACGATTGTACGTGTAAATGTTACGCATAAAATGAACCAATAGTGGTAACTAAAATGCGGTTGGTTGGTGCGAAGTCTTGCCAGAATGATATTAAGATCGAAATTTGCGAAATGAAAATGCGTTCGCAGTATGTTCTCTCAGTGAGTAATAAAATAGTTGTGCAACCTCGATATGTCAAACACAAGCGAGAATTGGGATCTGACATAGAGGCGTGGCTTAATCCAATATGGCGGCTGCAAGGCAGATAGCTTAGCCGGTTAAGGTTATATTTTGCTTTTAAGATTATGTTTAGTATCAATGAAATATGCGAATGGGCAGGTATAAACCCATCTCAGAGAAATTTTCGCGAGGAGGAAAATATTTTAAGAGCCGGACACTTGATTTTGTGTGGGAAACATGAAAATCAAACGTGTGAAAGTGAATCGGTGAAGTTGACAGCTTACTGTTTACAAACGTCGCAACTAAGAGCATCTCCACAAGAATTTACTGCAGAAATTTCAGAAGCTGGAAAAATAATTTCTATTTCGTGCTCATGCAAAGCTGGTCTAAGAGAAAAGTGTAAACACGTTTTAGCTACATTATTGTATTGTCACAAGTAAGATCCTAACCTCCGTTTGCACAATTTTTTGGTCTGGATTGTTTGTTTTCATTTCTTTTGTAAACATGGAATGCATGTGTATGGAATTGTTATGGTTTGATTTTAGGATTAATATTAATGATTTAGAGGTTTTATCTAGTACTGATAGGAAGTGCATGTGGAAAAATAAACATAAAGATTCCTTTAGCAAATATCAACCGCTTCCCTTGGAACAACACACATGCTTTGGCAAAACTGAGAACAATATCGTTATAACTGAAAAGTTAAACACAATTATAACAAAATTATTAACCGATCGAATTCCTAAGTCTGCAATTGCAAAACATGTGATTATTTTTTTCTTTATACTAATACATTTTAGAGCTTGTCACTTTGCACAGCTAAACTATTGTTGTTTGGATTAAAAGTTTTGCATGTTACATATTAACTTTTTGATCACTTAATATACTCTTCGCTTCTTATTTCAAGACATTTTATTATACTGTGGCGATTACATCGTCACATACTTCCCTGAAATTAATAGCGAAAACACGTATATAAATACGGACATACATACATACGAACACTGACTAATAAACATAAATAAAATATAACAGACGAGACGAAAGACGAAAAACATCGAGACGTAACAGAAAAGAAATAAACGGATAGAACATTTTCGAAGCCTATCGAAGGTGAATTTTTAAGGCGAACGATAGGAAGAGCGTTTCACATGCTAGAAGATTCCGCTACCGACAGTCGCCGCGTACAGTCGCACGTTATTCATCCGCACGATTTTTATATATCTCTGTACCGATATTGAAAGATTGTTCTTAAAATATATTTAGTGTTAACCGTAAATCCTCTCTCACAATTATTTGAATTCCCGTCTCGTGTCGAAGCATCCAAGCAATCCGACGCGCGCATAACCAAAATACTTTTAATATACAGAGTTGGAAGACATGCTCCAGTCTTAGTTGAATCGAACAATAATGCATTGTCAGAAGTAGACCAAGAAATTATATATCAAATATTTGCTAATCAAGATTCAGAATTAATGAATATTATAAAAAATGTGATAATTGAACCATTGAATGAATGCTGCGAAAGCAAATTTAAAACACTAGATGGTGATTTTATATTAATATGTAAAGAAAGCAAAATCAATTATTTATTATGGCAGAAAGAAAGGCAGTTTTGTGTGACAGGTTCAAGATGTTATGAATTATATACATACACACGTAACAAAAATACAAATTGGAAAAAGAAGTGCCATGATTATTTTTATCCAGTAAATTTTAAAAGTGAGTTCACAGAATACGGGAGAAAGACTGAGTCTAGTGCAAGAAATGCATTTTCAGAAGCATACACCAAAGTTATTCAGATTGGACTTGTTGTCAAAACAAAACCCTTGGCTAGCATACTCACCTGATGGAATAATTGTTAATGATGATAAGTCTATGAAGTTGCTTGAAATAAAGTGTCCGTACAAGAGTAAATCAATGAATATTTATGATGCAATAATGTATGAATTTAAAAGTTGCTTAATTATAGAAGGACTACAGGTAAGGTTAAAAGAAAAGCATAAATATTATGCGCAAGTACAAATGGGAATTGCTGTATTAAATTTGAAAAATACTAAATTTGTGATCTACGCATCTTATGATAAAAGTATTATAATCATAAATGTACCTTTTAATGAAAGTTTTGTGATAAGCATGTTGAAATCTTTAAAAGAAACCTATTACAATATTATGTTACACGAAATATGTAAAAATGAAAATGCTGCAACGTCTTTTCCTGTGCCGAAACGCCAAGTTCGGACAGGGGAGCGTTCAATTTAAAGATTCTCCAAGATTAACTAATAAACGGTAAAAAATCGGTATCAGAAGAGTTAATTCTACGCCCTTAGGGGCGTTCATTAACTCACGGTAAAGTTGGGCGCCAGGCGCGTGTGAACGCGCCACGATAATACTGTGAACGGTACTTAACGTCACTTTTCCAAAAGTCATACAGAGTCGCGGGTCTATAGGAGTGATGGGTCTATGGTTGAGAGAGAGGTATAGAGAGACATACACGTGGTGTTAGAGTTTGACAGATATATATATATTTGACACTTAGGAATTACAATTTGACATCGGATACATACAATTGGACAATAAAATTATGTAACAAACAGTAAGATATAAACTAGCGGTAGCGCATCAGAAATAGAATATAATAAAATCTGTGAGTAACGGTATTTTCGGAATTGACTTATAAAATCAGTATTAATTATACACGGTGGAACATTCTATGTACTTTCGCGACAATAATATAGAAGCGGAATAACAAATACAAAATCGGTAAACATTATGAGGGTCTAACTTATTTTCGCGGGCACGCGGAATAGACAGAGGTCACAATACGATATGCCGAGACACGGCACGGTATGAAAAAACAAGATAAAAACTAGATGACGGAGATTTCGTGATTCTCTCGCACGACTCTCTCGCCGAGTCGAGAACAAGGAAATAGTTCACAAACTCGCGAAGACGGCTACACGCAAATCCCGAAAATCTAATAATCGAGCTAATAAAAACGTGACTCTGAATATTTTGGTAACCAAAATTGACGATAATTAATTTCGATACGCTAAACTGTCGGCGGCACTTTTCGGAGAGGGCTCTCTTCGCGAAACGCAAAGTCGGCTGGCCCCGCGATACGATATCCCGAAAAACGAAAGAGAGAGACCGCTCTCTCGCATACAAAACGATACGAAAAATGAGAGAGTACGGTACTCACGGTAATTACGGTATATTATCAATCTCTACGGTACCAACCAACACGTAACTACGACTACTCGAGAGGCGGCTTACAGTTCAGGCGGTGAAATTGAGTCCTGGAATCGTCTGGTGGAGTCCTGGAGGCACCCTCTCTTGGCTATGGCACACCGAACAGTGGAGAGCCGGGCCTCGCGCGTCTCGGTACCCTCTTTTCCGCGCCGATCTTTTGCGCATCCCTCGATGATAGGGTCGATGGCGGGGGACCTAAGGTCTCCCCCCGCCTCCCCCTTTAGCTGAGGTATTTCTTACGCCGGTAATGTATTGCTGGTTGACAGGATTTTCCTCCGGGTTTCTTCCCGCGGCCTCTCTCTCCTTCGGGAACAAACGGGAGGCTGGCCGGGCCCTCCGTAGTCCTCTTTTAGGATCGGCCCTGTGGTTTATTTGGCTCCTGGAGTCCTCTCGGTATCTATAATATTCCAACGCCTAGAGTCTGCGCGAGATATTTCAAATTAAATTACGAATATTTGATACTTAACTGCGCGAGGTCCCGCGCTCTCTCTCTCCTATGCTCGCTCCATCCTCCTTTCGCGCTGCGGTATTCCGGCATCCTCCTTCTCTCTCTTGCTGCGGCACTCCGGCATCCTCCCTCTCTCTCTTGCTTAACATGTCTCTCTCCGGCCGCTCTCTCGAGCCGTCCTTGTCGCTCTACCTGTGAACCGCGTCGCACGCGCATCGACAGGCCGATGCTGCGTGCAACGGCGATTCTCGCAAAAAATACGGTACTACGGAATATGAAAACCGACGGATCGCACCCTCCCCGAAATGAGGGGCGCTCCAGGTCTCCGCGGCCTACCCGATCGGGCGTTTTTTCGCCCTTGTGACGGCGCTCCAAAAGCGTCACGTCACAATGCACAAATATAATTTAGTAAAAATGTGATGAAAAGTTCTGTTTATATTATATTTATTAATCAATGAAAAAATTAATATAATAGTAGATATGTAGAATTTTTAATGTACACAATTATACTTGTATGAATGTAACATCTTTTAAAATAGGTGAGTTCAAATTAACTGTAGCGCAGATCACTGTGAAAATTTCTTCCAATAATGGAACAAGATTGACCGACAGTCTACTATCAACAATTTGAAAAGCTTTGATTTGTTGATTTGATCTCTTGATGTGAACTTTTGCACATGCAATTTTAGAAGTAAGAATTGCTTCTGATTTTGTGAATTGCTTTTTATTTCTTAAAAATGGAGGTCTTATGCATTTCCATCGATTAATTTGGATTAATTAAGAAATCCACGGTCGACCATTACTGCATTACCTGGTTGTAATAAATTCTTCAGATTACTTTGTTCAAAAATAACTTTGTCCGATGCTCTACCGCCATATGGCTTGCTGTTGAAAGAAATGTTTCCAGCTGGTGTAACACCTGTCAAAAATTTACAAGTATATGTGCCCTTGTAATGAGAGTAAGTATTAAGCTGACAACAGAGATTTTTTGATTTTTGTAGGAAAATTTCTGTACAGTCCAAGACGACTCGTACGTCTTTGAAATCTTTAAAACATTGTGGTAAATTTCTTGAAATTTCTTCTGATGGCCAAGGAATAGCTACTATTAAACATTTGCTTAATATATGATGTATCATGTCTGTAAAAATTCTTTGACATTGTTTTGCTGTGCAGCAATTAAACATAATTGATAAACTTGCATATGACATATTTTGTTTTAATTTGACATATGTCATAAGAACTTTGTCTTCACGCTTAATTTGGCCTTAGAATCTTCAGGTTTTACAAGTTTTACCAAATCTACTATTGTATTGAAAATATTGAAGGATTCGATACCTGTGAATGTGCTTAATTCACTATCACTTTTTAAAAATTGAATAAATTTAGGCAGTAGATCTCCACTTTGTACTTGCACACCAACATCTTGAAATGAACGACAGTAATTTTGATCTTGGTTCATCTCTTCGACATTTTTATCATATTCTAGATTGTTAGCATGTATTCCTTTTTCTTCTTGATCATTTTCTTTCTCTTCTTGCTTTTTCTTTTCTGAATTTTTATTGACATCTCTCCTTTGTCTTCTTTTTAGCCGATCCTCATCAAGTTGAAGATTCACTTCACTTACTACGGAATTGGTAGGCAAATTACAGGATGGAACAGCATTTTTTTTCAAGTACCTCTTCTCTGAATGAACATCTGTAAAAAATAATACATATGAAAAACTAGCATGTATGTATACCTAGATTTTGAATCTAATAAATAATAAAGAAGACTCGTCCGAATAAATCGAATATAATAAAGTACAATGTAAACAATAAAGAGCTGGCTGTACACACACACATACATACTGCTTACTTTGCACTTTATTATATACATACATAGATTGTGTTAATCATGAAAAATTTTAACCTATACTTACTTGGAAAAAGGTAATTATCTTTTCTAAAATGCAGTGAACACACTCTCATGGATGTTGAAACTTTTTTTCCAATTTTTAAAGCTCTGATCCATGCCTGTAATTTATCTACTTTTTCTGTATTTCCAAATTTATTGACAACATTAACGAAACATTCGTTAGGTTTTGGAAATAAATGAAACCGTAAATCTAAATCTTTAAACAATATGCTGGAGCAATTGTACATCGAGCAATATGTTCTCGATTTATTTTCCTTACGAGGAGAAAATCTGCCAACTTCCATTATTAACTTTCTTTCAATATTATACTGACGATGCGAACTGTACGAAATAGCAGTCTGCCTTGCTGTAGTACGATTTTCTACCACCAGATGTCATGATGCTATATGTCAGATCCCAACAGAACGCAGATGGAAATTTGTCTATGAATTTCATTCGTTTAAGTTATGCATATTTGTGTACTTATACAAATAGCGTAAAGAGCATAAGATAGAATAAAAATTAAAAAGCGTATAGAATAAAAATTATAAAAATAATGTAATTATTATTTGATATATTGATTTGATTGGAAGAGCAGTTGTCCGGCAAGCGATTTTCGTTGGAAATGTACGCAAGGAACATCCGCGCATGGCTCTTAGGCCTTTCTTATTTGTATTTAATATTACAGAGCCTTGATATTACTTGTTAGTGATTATTTGATATATTTTATATTGTTGATGTCAATATTCCCTAATTTAAAAATTAATACGCCATGTAGACTTAATTTTTAGTGTATGATTATATTTCACAAATAATCTACAGTTAAAAGATCTTACAATTAGATATGTATTTCTTTTTTGGAATTGCCTTTCTAGCAAATGAAAAATATAGGATCGAAAGGGTCTGAATAGCTTAGTTGATAAGAGCAGTCGCCCGGAAAGTGAAAGACGCGGGTTCGATTCCCGCTTCAGCGACTTTTCGGACCTATATTTTTCGCGCCTATTTCCCCATATGTAAGTTTCGAGATTAATTTATATATGGAACTTTGTGATCTCAAACCAAGAGATACAGTTCCGAATAATTAATTTTTCGTGCTTTGGCTCTGTTGGCCGATTTAGAAAACATCATATGTATATTCTTTATATTGAGAGCCGATAAAAATATTTATTTCTGACTTTTAAATTTTTTCTCGCGAAAACGTGTCGCCTCACGCGTGCGTCCGCTCCTCTCCGCGATCGAGTTAGCTCTGGTCCGCTCGCCCGAGTGGGGGGCTCCTAGGCACGCTCCTTGCTGAGTATTACTACGCGCGATAAGGCGCGGTCCCAAATTCGCGCGCGAAAGACAAATTAAAATGAATCGTTTTTACGATACACCATCCTATGTCTCACAAACGAGGAATGATTGTGAGTTTAGTTAACAGAATGTTTTCTATTTCGGATCCCCAATTCTATGAAAAAAACCTGTGTCATATTATAAAAATCCTCCTTGATAACGGCTACTCGTTGCCTTTTATTTTTCACACGATTAATTCTAGAATTGGGAAGATCATTTATGATAACATAAAAACGTAGCAGCTAATAATCTTAGAAATAACAACAAGTATTTTGACATACCGTATGTGAAAAATGTGTCAGAGAGATTTTTTGGCATCACTAAAAAATATGATCTCAACATCGCCTATTCTTGTGACAATACCTTGAGGAGGTTTATTAAAACCGGAAAAGATCGCTGTGATATTATATCCCAGAACAATGTAGTTTACAAAATCAACTGCAAGGATTGTGAAGCCACATATATCGGACAGACAAAAAGACAACTGAAAACAAGAATTATAGAGCATTATTCTAATATCAATAGAGCAGTATCACCATCGGTCATATCCTGTCATCATTTGGACCTAAATCACGATTTTGACTGAGACGGTGTGGAGATTTTAGACGAAGAACCCACCTATTATAAAAGAATCATTTCAGAAATGATTTACATTAAACGACAATCTTTTGGTTTGAACAAACAAAACGATACAGAATCCTTGTCGAATAAATATTTTCCTATCATTAACTCTTCTCTCTTCCCACTTTTTAACCCGTTTCTCTCTTAGTTTTTTTCTTAGTTTCTTTCTTCCCCCTTCCCCCTCCCGCACTAAAGACTTCCCTAATTTTGTTCCTTTTCCTTTATTCTTTCCTCTGTCTCCTCTTGCGTAGCACCGATTTCTTTATAATAGTGTCAGACATTTCTCAGTTTCATTAGTCGTTTTCACACCAATTATATCTGTTGACTATATGACAATAAGCGTTGTTACAACCGTGACTCTTCTCTCTTTTTATGTACGTATAAAAAAATTTTTTATTTTATTTTGTGTAAGAATTTTATTATTTTATTTTTAACTTCTGTATTTAGTTTTAATTTTTATGATCTTAACTTTTTTCTGGTATATTATCGTTACAGTCTCTCTATTCGTCATTATAACCCAGCAGCTTATATTTAAAGACAATTATTCTCATAGAAGACATTTACGTGTGCGAATTCCGTTTTAATACGTGTCTTTATCTATTGTATTAAATAATAATTTTGTATTCTCATACTGAAGATGGTCTAAAAAAGACCAAAACGTTTATGTTTTACTTTAATACTTTGTATTTAAAAAAATATTTTTGGCCACAATAACGGCTTCGGCTCTCAGCCCTCTTTTTCTATTTGTATTTTAATCTCACGAGCCTATTTAAGTTTTATTTTATTCATTTGTGTTAAAAATATATATTATTAGAATAAATTAAATTCTGATAATCATTTGTGCGATTTAATTAAAATTGATATAAAAATTAAACTTACTTAAGTCAGTTTTTATTTCATTTAAAATTTACAACGTCTCAATATGCCTAATAAACTAAAATTGACAATTGTTAAAAAAATAGATATGGATCTTATTTGTCTAAAATTTTTTTACATGATTGACTGCTGCATAACCAAGGTTTAAAGTTTAAATAATGACTGATTACTTTTTCAAAATTTTTCAATTAATAGTATTAAACTATGTGCATTTAATTTTATGCATGTATAGACATAAAAGTTATGAAATTTTTATCGATGCTCTTATAGTTACTTTTTTGCGACCATTTTCTTCATAATCTTAAAAAAATGGTGCGCATACAGTATATGCGTTTTTTAATTTTTTTTTTATTTTAAAAAATCTAATATGTGTTTATATATTTAATTAAGAAATTGTTTAGTGCTTTGGCTATCCAAAACATTAGATGATAATTCTGTAACTCGAAAGCACATAATTTTTCTACTGCGTCAAAATTCATCTTATCTATAAATTTATTGTCACTTACAAAGACTGCTAAACAAAATATTGATGCGTTATCAATAAGCAGTTGGGCCATATACACATGCATTACAACCAACACTTTGAAAAAGCATTTTCAATATCTTTTACAGAATTCACATCAAAATTATTTTTGGAAAATGTGTTCTCTCTACATGAAGATACAAAGCTAATCATTCTATTATTTTTATCATATACTACGTCATTAATTATTGCGGTTTGATCTTCTGAAATAATACGTTCATAGGATAATTTCGTTTTGTTAAGAATAATTTTAATTCTTTTAATCGAACAATCCCATCGACTATATTACTTTTCTTATCTAAACATCTATTAATTGTTGTAATTGATGAATACATTTTGTACATTAGCATGTAAAATGAGCATGTAAAATTTATAGAGCAAATGATCACCAACAATAAAGATATATGTATAAACTAAAAAGTTTTAAAGGTTCAGTAAATTTGTTTCCGTTTAAAAGTTTAGTTAAATCTTTTTTTGCAAATCTTTCCAATTCTATTATACATGTATCATCTAATTTTGAAATTGATATAATACTGAACAAATTTGTATAAGATTTAACGTTGTAGGATGCCGGGTTAACGTGATCAAATGATTGTACGCGTTTTGAATCGGTTTAAATTAGTTTATTCACTTTTACAAGTTTGTCGCGTACGGAGACTTGTGTTTCTCGGCGCTCGCTCTCTCGAGGACTGACTCGAGGGCTGCGCGAATTTCGGAGCTCGCGTAGGGCGGCAGCCGATCGGGGTCCTCGATTGGACCATCGGAAAATCAGGCGATGTACACACGCCAATTAGCGGCGAGTGTACACGTTGGTTTCACGTGTTTCCTTGGCGTAAACACTAAGGAATTTAACAAAAAACATTCTAGAAAATTCGATCGTCCTTGAGGATTCGATCCGAAGAACGAATCTTCAACATACCGCCCGCCTCGTATGCGAACGAATGCGAAATAAATTTAAACGAAGCGGGAACGAATCGTCGAGGAAGATGATTACAAAACATACAGGTGAAGACGACTCGCGCTGAGAAAGTCGTCTCGAAGATTACATAACTCTTACAAGTTAGCGGCTTCATCCGTTGCGGACTTGTTAGAGTTATCACGTATTGGCAGTCGGCATAATTGCGCAATAGGTCGTTTCAATGTGGACCGTGAGGTGCGTATGGTCACAACTCGAACGAGTTCATCAGATCCGGGATGGATCTACTGTACTCGGGCAAGCTCCCATTTGCTCGGAGGGAGCACGGGACTTTTAACTGATACTAATTCGCCTATTGCGAAGTTAGGAGACTGCTTGCACCACTTGTTTCGCTGTTGAAGCGAATGTAAATAATCCTGTGACCAGGCACGCCACACGGTTTCCTGCATGGCACGGACTAGTTGCCATCGCGAGAGCCTACGCGGGTCGATCGCGAGTACCGATTCCTCCGGAACGGCTACGAGGGGCCGTCCAATCAGAAAGTGACCCGGGGTGAGCGCCGACAAGTCACCCGGGTCGTCACTAAGCGGAGCGATTGGTCGCGAGTTAAGGCACGCTTCTATTTTACATAGAAGCGTCGCGGTTTAGCCCTCGAAAGTGTGTGGGAACCAACAGCGCGCCTCAGATGCGTTTTAAGGCTCTTGACTCCGGCCTCCCAAAGGCCGCCGAAATGTGGAGCGGCGGAGGGAATGAAATGCCAGTTCACTCCGTCGCCTGCGAGCTCGTTTCGCAATTAAGCATCCTTCGATAAGGATTGAAAGTGTCGATGGAGTTCGTGGTTGGCTCCATGAAAATTTGTGCCGTTGTCGCTATACATGTGACGCGGCAGACCTCTTCGGCTAGCGAACCTCTGATAGGCTGCAAGAAAGCCGGGCGTGGAGTAATCTTCCACTAATTCGAGGTGAATCGCCCTTGTAGCAAGACAAACAAACAGAGCGATATATACCTTTCTGGCCTTTTGCCCTCTGCCGACGAATGAAATTACGTGGAGTGGGCCGGCGTAATCAACCTCACAATGAGTAAAAGGCGCCGAAGGGGTGACACGAGCGGCTGGAAGGTCGCCCATGAACTGAGAAGACAATTTAGCCGCTTGACGAGTGCAGACTACACATTTTCGAATGTGCGCCTTTACTGAGCTGCGGCCTCCAATGATCCAGTATCGCTGACGCAGCACACGGAGTACTAGCTGTGTCCCCCCGTGGAGCGTGGATTTATGAGCGCGATCAATTAAGAGATCGGATAAGTGATGTTTCGGAATTATTATAGGATGTTGCTCGTCATAGCTGAGCGCGGAATTCGTCAACCGCCCGCCAAGACGGAGTAAAGAGTCCTCTCCTAGAAAAGGACTCAATCTGCTCAACGAGCTCGAATGCGGTATGGTGCCGTTATTCTTTAGCGAGCGCGTTTCCCGTCCGAAGAATCTCTGTTGCAGATAGCGCAACCAGAAGAGTTCCGCCCTCTTAAACTCATCGGCGTTCAGAAGGGGGGATTGTTGGGAGCGAGACGCGCTCTTTTCTTTTACACGATGAATAAAGCGATTCATATAGGCAGTCACGCGGACAAGCTTGGTCCAAGTGGAGAACCTATATGGGAGTTCCCAATCCTCGGCCTCTTGAACATGGAGCGTCACAGGCCGTCTTCTTTCCACCGACACCTGCTGATCGGTGACAGAGTCGAGCGGAGCTGAGACATTCAGAATCGGCCACGCAGTTGATGGTTTCTGAAGCCATCGTGGACCGTTCCACCATAGCGGGTGAGTCACGAGCTCGGAGGCGGTCAAGCCGCGCGAGGCACAGTTCGCCGGATTATCGCGAGACGGAACGTGATTCCAACAAACGGAATCCAGACCGGTATGCACCTCGGATACGCGGTTAGCCACGTAGGTGCTCCATTTTGATGGATGTTGACGGAGCCACGCGAGAGCGATGGTCGAATCCGTCCATCCGTATATTGGAATCGGAGGTAATTTCAACGATGTCAAGGTCCACTTGATTAGCCGGCTGAGGAGGACGATAGCGTTCAGTTCCAAGCGCGGGATGCTTACTGTTTTGATCAGCGCGACCTTTGTTTTAGCAGCGAGCAGAGTGATTTAAAACTTCGTTGGCGAAGGAAGCACTCGAATATAAACGACCGCCGCGTAAGCGCGGTTTGAAGCGTCGGCAAACCCGTGGATTTTAAACGCGAGGTTATTGGAATGTCGACCGGTCCAACGCGGTATTCGGACGCGGTTCAATGATTCTAAATCGTTGGTGTAGCTCTCCCAACGATCGCGCAACTCCTCTGGAAGAGGGGAGTCCCAATCACATTTGAGAAGCCATAATTCTTGTAGCAAGATTTTCGCGGTTACAACAACCGGAGCAGCCCATCCTAGTGGGTCGTATAATTTTGCCGTGAACGAGAGAACGGAACGTTTCGTGTGCGTAACCGATCTCAACGGAGTTATCACGAATTTGAACGCGTCCTCTTTAGCAAGCCATGAAAGCCCGAGAACCTTGAGATTATCTTCTTTTACGAGTAAATGATCGGTGACTTCCGGCTGATAAGCCGAAAGTCCTTGAAGAAGAGAGGAGGCATTAGAAGCCCACTTTCGTAGTTGAAAACCTCCCTTTCGCAGGATCTCAACTAGTTGGACACGAGCTTCTATCAATGAAGTCGTATCGTCCGCTCCAAAGAGTGC
Organism: Nylanderia fulva; assembly: GCF_048542155.1. NCBI lineage: Eukaryota > Metazoa > Arthropoda > Insecta > Hymenoptera > Formicidae > Nylanderia > Nylanderia fulva. The sequence goes on along the minus strand of NW_028190268.1, from coordinate 130,568 downwards.
ATCGTCCACGTAGAGGGACTCACTGAGAATTGGAACAGCCGCGGGATAGTTGTCGCCTTCATCTAGAGAAAGCTGTTTCAGTACCCTCATTGCGAGGTATGGAGCGGGGGCGAGCCCGTACGTTACAGTGAGAAGGCGATAGTGTTCAATTGGCCCATCGGCCGACGATCGCCATAAGATTCTTTGAAAATCCGCGTCAGATGGATGCACAAAAATTTGGCGGAACATTTGAGCAATGTCCGCCGTGTAAACAAATTGCCATTGACGCCAGCGCAATAATATAGCGGAGAGGTCTTGCTGCAGTCTCTGACCGATCAGTAAGTGATCGTTAAGCGAAGTCTTATTGCTCGTTTTGCACGAAGCGTTGAAGACAACGCGCAATTTCGTAGTGCAACTCGAGTCGCGCAAAACGGGATGATGAGGGATATATACCGGCTCGAACTCGGAGCGGTCAGATAATTCCACCTTCCTCATATGACCGAGCAAATTATACTCTCGTAAGAACTCGTTGTACTGCGCGTGAAGTTCAGGACGAAGCCGTAGCTTTCCTTCCATTTTATTATAAAACGAGGTTGCAATGTGCAAAGAATCACCGATTTCTATCGGGAAATCATGCCTGAAGGGCAATCGAACCGCATAGCGTCCCTGAGGGGTACGATAGTGGTTGGCGATGAAATGAGTCTCGCACCTCTCCTCCTCCTCCGTGAGGGGGACAGGCCGCGAGATCTCCTCATCTTCCCAGAACTTCTGGAGAAGAGAGTGCGTGCTTTGTTCCAACACGCAGTTTAATACAGATGCTTGAGCAGTAGTAATCGGCCTACTATTTGTGGGGCCGGAAAGGATCCAACCGAGAGCGGTCAATTGCGCTGTCGGAGTTCCAAGAAGACCCTGACGGACATCGCGTTTCAGAAGCGAGCCGTAAAGGTCAGCACCGATCAACAAATGAATTTGATGTTGACTTGAAGGATCAGGGTCAGCAAAAGATAGACCCTGTAAATGAGGCCACGCATCGAAGGGCTGAATCCGCGAGGCAGCGTATGAAGTAATGCGTTGAAAAATGTAAGCCGTCAGAGGAAAGCTCGGATCGGCTTGAGCACACGGGGTTAACTGTAGTTTTACGCGCGATTTCGCAGTACCCGTGTATTTTTCGCCGAAGCATTTAATTTGTAAATCGGCTCGTTGCCGTTTAGTGCGCAACGCCTGTGAGAGCGATTCTGATATAAAGCTAAAAGTGGATCCTTGATCCAACAACGCGCGAACCTTTAAGCAGCGACCCTCCCCGGTGTGGAGGTCGACCCATGCTGTCGCCAAAAGGACATTTGGATGTTCCTGAAGCGAGGGCGGTACTATCTGGACGGCCGCGACCGTATTGACCGTCTGATTTGTAGTCGCATTAGATGCGGCTTGTGACGCAGATTCGGAGGTAGTAGCCTCGGAACTGGCCAAGTTATCAGAGGCATTTTGATTTGCCGCTGAATGCAGCAATGTGTGATGCGAGCGACATTGTCTGCACCGATATTTGCTCGGGCATTTCGACGGGAAATGTCCGGACTTTAAGCAGTTAAAGCAGAGTTTATGCTGGCGCGCGAGAGCAAAGCGCTGTGAAGCTGATTTCTTTGCGTAGTCTTCGCATTTCGAAACGTGATGCTCACCGGAGCAACAAATACATTTAAAGGCAGTCACGTTGTTTACTGTTAAACGCGGTTTATCATTTTTCGAAAAACCGGAGTCCTTGCTTGAATCGGCAAAGTCCGACAATCCGCGTATACGGAGAGTTAAAAACTCGTTAAGCTCCTGATAAGAAGAAGGCTCATTTCGTTTGATTCGCCTTAAATTCCATTCGGTACGTGTTCTCGCGCTAAACTTTTGCGTTATTGTATAAACAAGAATGTCGTCCCATTGTTCTACGGGACGATCGAGATTTTTTGACGCGGCTAACGATGCAGACACTGTGTCGCGCAATTTTCGCAAATCGCTTACAATCTCGCTTTTCATTACCGGAAGGCTAATAAACGCGTGTAAATGAGCATAGATTAACGCTTGCTTATCGTCATATTCATTGGTTAACAATTGCCAGGCAGATTCGTAATTCGCATCGGAAATTTTTAAATTATTGATCAGCAAGGAAGCGTCTCCCGTTACGCTTGTTTTTAAGTAATGAAATTTTTGAGAATTTGAAAGAGCGTCGTTAGTTACTACGAGAGATTCAAAAATGTTTCGGAAATTTTCCCAATCGGTTAATTTCCCAGAAAACTTTGGCAGCGCGATGCGTGGCAATTGGAAGCAATGATTATTTGTTTCGCGAACGGAGGAATCGGAACTACGATCGGTAAACGGAATTGTATTAGGAGATAATCGACTTATCGTATCTTGCAGCAGATCGGCCGTGTCGATGTAGACATCCTCAGCTCTCAGGAACTCTTCCAGAGTGAAGTACGGCAAGGTCGTTTGCTGCTCCGTGGTCGTCTTTTGAAGCAGTTTGACATGAAGGCCGCGGCAGGCGGCCCAGTGCTCCTCCAACTTGGCAAGCCTACTTCGCGTCTTGGCGAGTGTCACGTTGGATTTGGCCAGCTTCTTGAAGTTGACGAGATCTCGTTTGATCTCGTCAATACAAGCTCCCTGCTCGATGAGCAGGTCACTCACGGCAGTCGACATGATTATCAATGCCGGACTGTTGAATCGTTTATCGATTATTTGCTACTGAAGCGAAATCTTCAAGCGCGCGCGCGGACTTGAAGCGCCCGCTGATTGACGCGCGAGAGAGAGTGAGAGAGTCCGAGCGCGAGTTAGCGCACCGTCACGTTAAGCCGTTATCGGCTGTCTTTCTCACACAAAGCGATTGCGTGACGCGTGATAGCGGCGTCGAAATTGCAAATCGCGTGGGTTTTTAAATCTTTAGAAACGTCGAAAATCACCGGGATGATCGAGAGAGTCAAAGAGAGATGCACGACGCGGACGCTTGATAGCGGCGTCGAAATAGCAAGTCGCGCACCTTTTAAAAATGTTTCGAAACGTCGAAAATCAGCAAGATAATCGAGAGAGTCACAGAGAGATGCACGACGGCGGACGCGTGATAGCGGCGTCGAAATAGCAAGTCGCGCACTTTTTAAAATGTTTAGAAACGTCGAAAATCAACAAGATGATCGAGAGAGTCACAGAGAGATGCACGACGCGTACGCGTGATAGCGGCGTTCGCGGTCGTTTGCACTGTGGTCTGCGAGAGTCAAAAGTCAGTGAGAAAAATGCACTGGTGAAGATTCACCGGTGCGCTGCGCGTGATAGCGGCGCACGTTCACTGAGAGTCACTGTTAATCAGTACGAGTCACGATTAATCATTGAGAGTCACTGTGGTTAGTAAGAGTCACGATTAATCATTGAGAGTCACTGCGAATACCGTAACGCAAAGCGCGTGCTTGCGGCGCTTGCGGATAACTCGCGAATGTTCTCCGCACTCAATTAAAAATCACTGGCGCGTGATAGCGGCGCCGGAGTTGAGAGTCACTGAGCGCGAGTAGCGGAGTACACGTGCAGTCACTAATCTTGAACGGCGTTTAACTGCCGTCCGAATGCAAAATTGCAAAGCGCGTGATAGCGGCGCTTGCACTGCAAGTGACACTTCAACGTCGAAATTCTGTCTACTCAAATGCAGAATTCGATGTACACCGGGTACGTAAGGGTGCGTGACCGTCACGTGGCCGGAGCGCCGCGGCTTAGGCCGGAACGACGGCAGGCGCGCGGCCGAGAGAGCCGCAGCTAGAGAGAGAGAGAGCGAGCGAGAGAGCTTCGGAGCGCGCGGCGTGATACCGTCTCTCTCGCTCTTCGCGTCTTGGAGAGAGCGCGAGAGAGAGAGAGAGAGAGAGAGAGAGAGAGAGAGAGATTGTTTCGGAGCGCGCGCGACGGCTAATTGTCGTGTAGCGCGGTCTCACTCCCGCACACGGAGTTTTTCTACTCCAAACGAGAACGCGTAATTAGCGGATTTCTCGTGCCGCGGATCACTGCGTTTTTAAATTTACTGCCCCGATATAGGCACACGAGGCAGAAATTGTCAATTGTTTGAATAAGGTACGAAACGAAGGAGCCCGTTCTTTTCGCGATTTCACTATCACTCGATCGGTTTTTAAGATCCGGCTCGAAGGACCATTTTTTTTATGTATAAGATTTAACGTTGTAGGATGCCGGGTTAACGTGATCAAATGATTGTACGCGTTTTGAATCGGTTTAAATTAGTTTATTCACTTTTACAAGTTCGTCGCGTACGGAGACTTGTGTTTCTCGGCGCTCGCTCTCTCGAGGACTGACTCGAGGGCTGCGCGAATTTCGGAGCTCGCGTAGGGCGGCAGCCGATCGGGATCCTCGATTGGACCATCGGAAAATCAGGCGATGTACACACGCCAATTAGCGGCGAGTGTACACGTTGGTTTCACGTGTTTCCTTGGCGTAAACACTAAGGAATTTAACAAAAATATTCTAGAAAATTCGATCGTCCTCGAGGATTCGATCCGAAGAACGAATCTTCAACAAAATTATTAAATTCTAAATTGATAATAGGCCAACTGAACGAACAAAAATAAATTATAAAATCTTATTTATTTATTACAACATATTACTATTAAAAAACCTCGCAAACGTTTTGATCAGTAGCGGATTTACCCATACGCTAATTACGTTGAAGCGTAGGGCGGGAGATTTTTAGGGGCGGCAAATTTTTGAAGGCAAAATTTGATGAGCATGTGGAAATGATAAAAATCTGTAACATATTTAAAAAATAATTAAAAATAAGTAGACACAGAAAAGTTGGAAAATTTTGTAATAAACACAATATTAACATTTAATACTCAAGTGGTTTACGACGAGATTTTTGGTTTGCGAAATTTTCAATAATATCATCGTATTTTATGCTCATCATAAGTTCGGCTTTAATGACCAAGATTGCTAATGAATTTAAACGCTGTTCCTCCAACGATGATTGCAAATACGTTTTTATACGTTTTAAAGCAGAAAAAAATCGTTTTGCTGAGCAATTTGTGGAGGCCATACAGTGCTGAGCCTCAGCATTAGCTAAGCGTCAACTAGTGGCTCAGCTTCGACAACTACACGAGGAAGGAGCGGCTGCCGTTTGTGGTGTACGCCGACTTGGAGTGTGTTTTGACAAAGACCGAAGATGTCAAAAATTATCAACACCATCAAGTATTCAGCATCGCGTATTACGTACAGTGTTCGTATGACAGTTCGTTGTCCGCGTACAATTCCCGCCATAGTGTCGATTGCGTTGCGTAATTCGCCGAACAGCTTAAAAATTTAGCAATCCGCGTAAAAAATATTTTAACAACCAATGTCCCCTTGGTAAATTTAACGCCTGACGAGTGGGCAAAATTTCGCACCGCGACGCATTGTCACATTTGTGGGAAACCGTTTGACGAAGACGATACACGCGTTCGCGATCATTGCCATCTCACCGGACGGTACAGAGGCCCCGCGCATTCAAATTGTAACTTAAATTACAAAGAATCATTTTGTATTCCTATAGTCTTTCATAATCTGTCCGGCTACGACGCACATTTTATTATCGAGGACATAGTCACAGCGTTCAAAGGGGAAATCGAATTACTACCGATAACAAAGGAAAAATATATATCATTCTCGAAAACTGTTAGATTGACGCAAGACAATAATTCGAAAAATTATATTAAATTACGGTTTATCGATTCGTATAAGTTTCTCAGTGCTAGTCTTGACAAATTAGCGTCATTTTTGGATAAAGATAAACTAAAAATTTTACATTCGGAATATCAAAATTTATCGACAGATACGTTCAATTTATTGACACGGAAGGACGTCTTTCCGTATGAATACATAGATTGCGTGGACAGATTACAAGACACATGTTTACCACCGCGTGACTCATTTTACAGCTCCCTAACCGGCGACACAGTATCCGAGAGTGATTACGGGCACGCCGAGACCGTCTGGAGCCGATTCTCTCTTCGAACGCTAGGCGAATATAGCGATTTATATTTAAAAATTGATGTCTTGTTATTGGCAGACATATTTGAAAATTTTCGCGACAGTTGTATAAAAAGTTATGGACTCGATTCCGCGTATTATTATACTCTCCCCGGATATACATGGGACGCCATGTTAAAACATACAAATATAAAATTTGAATTATTGACAGACATTGACATGGAAATGTTTGTCAAACGAGATATACGCGGCGGCCTTAGTCAATGTTCAGGTCGATACGCACAGGCTAATAACAAGTACATGCAATCGTACGACCCATCGAAACTCTCATCTTACCTCATTTTTTTTGATGTAAATAATTTGTACGGATGGGCAATGTGTCAACCATTGTCGTATGCCGATTTTCGGTGAGTCGACGATGTATCAAATTTTGATATATCATCTATTGCGTTCGATTCGCCTATAGGCTATGTTCTCGAAGTAGATTTAGAGTATCCGCAGCATCTTCATGACGCGCATATTGACCTACCGTTTTGCCCGACGCGCGATAAGCCGCTCGGCAAGCGGGAGTATAAACTCCTGGCAACGCTTTACGATAAGAAGCGATACGTCATACACTATCGTAATCTGCAGCAGTGTACGCGCCACGAGCTACGCATAACAAAAATATACCGCATACTACAATTCACGCAGTCAGCGTGGCTTCGAAAATACATCGAACTCAACACACAGTTTAGAACACAAGCAAAAAACGATTTTGAAAAAAATTTATATAAATTAATGAATAATGCGGTATTCGGCAAGACGATGGAAAATGTGCGCAATCATATGGATGTAAAATTATTAACAAAATGAGACGGACGGTACGGTGCGGAGGCAATGATCGCGAAACCAAATTTTTATAGTACAAGCATATTTTTGAAAAAATTAGTTGCCATAGAATTACGCAAACTCGAAGTTAAATTCTACAAACCAATCTACGTCGGGGCATGTGCATACTCGACATATCAAAAGTATGTCTTTATGAATTTCACCACGAATACATGTCACCGCTCTATCGTGACAATTGTAGAGTAATGTACACCGACACGGACAGTTTAATATATCAAATTAAATGTCACAATGTCTATGAAAATTTGAAACGCAATATCGCTCGATTCGATACCAGCAATTACGCTGCGAATAATGTGTACAGTATACCGCTCGCGAATAAAAAAATGCCGGGTCTGATGAAAAATGAGAATAACGGTGCGATAATAACCGAATTCGTCGGGCTTAGAGCAAAAATGTATGCTTTGTGGATGGACGGTAAAAAAACACTAAAAAGGCAAAATCGAACTCAACACACAGTTTAGAACACAAGCGAAAAAAGATTTTGAAAAAAATTTATATAAATTAATGAATAATGCGGTATTCGGCAAGACGATGGAAAATGTGCGCAATCATATGGATGTAAAATTATTAACAAAATGGGACGGACGGTACGGTGAGAATAATGGCGTGATAATGACCGAATTCGTCGGGCTTAGAGCAAAAATGTATGCTTTGCTGGTGAATGGTAAAAAGGACACTAAAAAGGCAAAAGGCGTCAAAAGTAACGTTGTAGCGCGTAGTATAACATTCGACGATTATACGCGCTGTCTTAATGAAGAAATTGAAATAACGCGTCAGCAGTCAAGTATAAGATCGAAATTGCATAAAGTGTATACTGTTACGTCCCAGGAGCGATGGGCGGCGAATTTACCCACGTAATCTCGAAGACCACGAGTGGTGAGAAATTTTTGACAAGAGGCTAAACCCGAAATTCCCGAATTATAATGAAAGTCGGTTCCGGATCGTTATGAGGGGCTTCCTCGCGACGGGAGAGATATGAGAGGAAGCCGCTCAAGGTTCTAGGGCAGACCCCGCAGATTGCGTCGCGCACAGCGACAGTTCCTACTAGGATTCGGAGGCAGAAGGCACACTTCTCGTGACGCGAATCGTCTCCCAGAGTGACATAATGACGTACGACGCACTCGTGTAGGCTCTGTTGCGGGGGTCTCAAATTAGTAAAACAGTGATCGCAAATGATTGTGCGCGTGGTGAGATGTCTATGAAATATGGCTATAGTACAACGTGCGGATGCTACCCATTCGGTATAGGACAGGGATAGGGGGCCAGGACCCGAGTTATTAGAGCTAGGGGTTTGGGGACACATTATCTCAACATTGCACAGTGATTCACGTAACTATTGGCAATGAACTCGCGGGGCATCATGCGCGGATCGTGGAGCAAAGGTAGTGGCAGTCGAGGAGGGCCACGTGTTCGTGGCATCCCAGGTGGCGGCAGGGTGAGTTCCGAATATCTGTAGGCTTTCACTACCGGGGGTAATGATAAAATAATTTACGAACGCACTTTGTTCTGCGAGGTTATGGTCGCTTACATATCCGGACAGAAGTCGTAATAGCGAGGGTTAGCGAACACCCATATACCGTTCCTACTCGGGGGTAGGAATAGAATGGTTTACGGACGCCCGCGAGATAGGGATATTTGAGATAGCGATGGTGGGGGTTTATGAACGCATGCTAGTGAAACACGAGGCGGCTATGATACGAGGTTACGGTAGTCATGTACACGCAACGTGTGGGCACTTCCAACTGCGTTATGTACGATGGTTACAAGGTGAGATTCCGATACCGGGTGCGTGGTCAGGATAATCGTATAAATACGGTGGCGGCGTGATTGTCGACCACGTGTTCGGAGACACGTAAATATGGCGGCGGCGTGGGCTGACGATCACGTGTTCGAAGAGACGCGTGGGTATGGCGACGGCGTTATGCGCCAGCTATGTGCTCGAGGAGACGCGTGGATATGGCGGCGGCATGGGTTGACGACCACGTGTTCGAAGAGACGCGTGGATATGGCGACGGCGTTATGCGCAACCCATGTGCTCGAGGAGACATGCAAATATGGCGACGGCGTGGGTCGACGACCACGTGTTCGGAGAGACGCGTGGATATGGCGACGGCGTTATGCGCCAACCATGTGCTCGGGGAGACGCGCAAATATGGCGGCGGCGTGGGTTGACGACCACGTGTTCGGAGAGACGCGTGGATACGGCGACGGCGTTATGCGCAACCCATGTGCTCGAGGAGACATGCAAATATGGCGACGGCGTGGGTTGACGACCACGTGTTCGGGAAAACGCGTGAATATGGCGACGGCGTTATGCGCCAGCCATGTGCTCGAGGAGACGCGCGAATATGGCGACGGCGTGGGTTGACGACCACGTGTTCGGAGACGCGTATCGATATAGCAAATCACTTACCGTGATTGCGCGTCGTCTCTGTTAATATCCTTGTCTGACGGCTCTGCTAATCTTGTCGTCGCGTGGGCGGATGCGCTGTTCTGTGGGCACGTGCTCGAGGCTCCTCGTGCTAACTTCCACATCGGCGGGGCGAGTCGTCCGCAAGGAAAAGGGGACCCTCGTGTGAGGACGGATCGTTGAATAAACACAACCACTTCGCGATTCGACTATACTTCTAACAATTTATTTTACCCTTAATACAAAGACAATAAAAGCGTGAGGCGGCGATTATAACTAACGAACTTATACTTTTAGAAGTCGCTCAGTTACAATTCGTTGATTTTCTAGTTGGGATGTTAGACATTCAATCGGATTTAGCACGCGTCGAAACGGCGTCACCTAGATCGGGACGGAGCTACGCGGGAATCTGTGTTCACTCATTGACGCCGGAACTGGAAGTGGCGGCTTCGCCTTCCGCTCGTGTCTCTAGCCTTTGGTCATGGGGTTGCACCTAGATGGTGGATGCGGTTTCCTTCTGTGCTCGCCGTCGCGCCGCCCGGTGGCGTCGTCCGCTAGTGTCGGCCATTTTGGATTGCGTCTAGTTTATGGTGTGTACCTATTTCTCTAGGCAACACGCCGGGATCGGACTTATACTATGGCGCGCGACCAACACGCCGGGGTCGGACTTATACTATGACGCGCAAGCAAGACGCCGGGATCGGCGGAAAAAAATAGAGGTAGGAGAGGGGTTGGTTGTAACAATACCATCAGCGAGACGAAAATTGCTCTATGTCTCTACGACGACAAGCGGTATGTCGTACCTGATTCGACCGACACCTTGCCATGGGGACATTATCGAATACCGTTGTAAATAAATTATATTTAATATCAGGAGACGCGGTAGTGTCTCCGGCCATGTTCAAACCCTAAAAGACCTTAAAAGACACTACAAGTCTCCTTATCCTGCACCATCAAAGTCCATTTTTGGGGGGTGTAGAACTACTAAAATATAAAAAATTTTGAATTGCACGTAATATAACCTGAAAGGCGGCATCGCCACGAGTAATTTGAGCCAAGAAAAAATAAAATCGGTCAAGCCGTTCTGGAGATACAAGCGGTCAAAAAGTGACGTTTTTCATGAAAAATGAAGTAACGTCTTCTTCTTCTTCTTCTTCTTCTTCTTCTTCTTCTTCTTCTTCTTCTTCTCTGTCCGCGTATAAATCTCTTCTCACCTTTCACTCACACCTCCCTCAACTTCCACCCACCCCTTTCCCTCCCACATCCCGCCCCCACCCCCATCTTCACCCCACCCCCACTCCCACCCCTCTTTCGCCTTTTTCACCCTCTTTCGTCCTCTCTCACCCTCTTTCGTCCTCTCTCACCCTCTTTCACCCTCTTTCGCCCTCTCTCACCCTCTTTCGTCCTCTTTCACTCTCTTTCATTCTCTCTCATCCTCTTTCACCCTCTTTCATTCCCTCTCACCCCCTTCGTCCTCTTTCACCCTCTTTCGTCCTCTTTCACCCTCGTTCACCCTCTTTCGTCCTACCTCACCCTCTTTCGTCCTCTTTCGTCCTCTTTCACCCTCTTTCATTTTTCTCACCTTCTTTCGTCCTCTCCTCACCCTCTTTTATTCTCTCTCACCCTCTTTCACCCTGTTTCGTCTTCTTTCACCCTCTTTCATTCCCTCTCACCCTCTTTCGTCCTCTTTCACCCTCTTTCGTCCTCTTTCACTCTCTTTCGTCCTCTCTCACCCTCTTTTATTCTTTCTCACCCTATTTTACCCTCTTTCGTCCTCTTTCACCTTTTTTCACTCTCTTTCGTCCTCTCTCACCCTCTTTCATTCTTTCTCACCCTCTTTCGCCCTCTCTCATCCTCTTTCGACCTCTTTCACACTCTTTCGTCCTCTCTCACCCTCTTTCGTCCTCTTTCACCCTCTTTCGTTCTCTCTCACCCTCTTTTGACCTCTTTCGTCCTCGTTCACCCTCTTTCGTCCTCTCTCACCCTCTCTCACTTCTTTCACCCTCGTACGTCCTTTCTCACCCTCTTTCGTTCTCTTTCACCCTCTTTCGCCTATCTCGTCTTCTCTTACCCTCATTCGTCCTCTCTCACCCTATTTCCAAAAAATCATAAAAATGAAAAGGTCAAGCCATATTCAAAAGAAGGTCCTCAAAAATTTAAACCTAGTCTGTACAATGAAAAATAATTACTCGTAATTCCAGAGTCCCAATTTGCTAATATCGAATAATGTATTTGTTTCAAGTAATGGCAGTAGAATCAATTACATACCTACGTATATGCAGTTTTTGCTGTTAATTGTACTCGAACGAAAAAAATAATTAAATGATTTAAATATAGCACATTTTAAATCAAGAAACTTATATAATCGAACTCTGTTTAGGAAAAGGTAGAACATTTCATTTGCCTCTGCCTTTACAAGAAACATTGGATAAGGTATGTCCTCCGGAAGATCCTATAAATTTGAATTACCAGTTGCACATTCTCGTACGAGGTATACCCAAGAAATCTAAAGTGGTTTGGGAAAATTTGGTAGATATTAATAAAATGTATAAGGCTTTACAATGGTTGAAAGAAAATAATCCTCATTACTCAAAAATTCGTCTTCCAGCGTCATCTGATGATCTATTAAAGGATAAGTTGCAGGAAACAGAATATAGGATTGTCGATGAGGAAAGCGACAATGACGAAATAAATGAGGTGGTTGAGGAATTACCAGCATTGAATTTGTACAATGTACAGCAAAACAAAAATAATAATGATCAAACCGTTTTAAAACGTACGGCTTTTCTCACACAAATCACTGAACATTCGGATATTAACGATCAGTATACAATATACCCAATACACGCGAAAAGAATCGATAACGAATCTGCATTGAAGCTTTATCAAATGGTGAAAATTGAAGATTTTCCAATGGATAATCGTTATAAATATCTGGATGTCATGTGTTTCCCTGATTTATATCCTGATGGTGTCAATGGACAACGAGAAGATAGAAACTTTGCATTGCCGGAATATTTATTTATTAGAACACGATTGATGTCGAAACATAGTAGATTCAGGTTGAATCTGCAGTATCTGTTCTTCCTTCTCAATGATGCTAACTACCGACAGTTGAAAAGTGGTATCTATTATACGATGATGGTTACTAACCCACGAGAGAGATACACTGCTGGTAGATACTTGAACGAATTGAAAGGTTACCAATTAGAATCGAATTTAATGAGTATTTTCGCAAAATTGAGAAATACGGATCAATTTTGGCGACAACCGTCCAATAATGTAAAATGCATGACTTTGCATTACGGTCCAGCAACGTGGTTTTTGACTTTGAGTCCTAGTGAATGGAAATGGTCCGATTTGGGTGAATATTTACGAGATATGAATCCCGATAAAGAGAAGTTAGGCATCAACGAACTAATCGCATACGATCCTGTAAGTACTTCTAGATTCATGTGCATAAAATTCAAAGCCATGATTGATTTTATTTGATCGTCCGATAATCCAATAGGAAAGGTTATTCATTACTTCTGGCGACTGGAATATCAACGTAGAAGTATCCAGCACATGCATTGTATGATTTGGATAAAAGATGCTCCAGTATTAGGAAAATCGCCGGATGAAGAAGTTGCTACGTTTATTCAAAAATACGTAACGTGTGAAATTCCAGATGAAAATGTTTCGCCAACGTTGTACGATACGGTAATAAGTGATCAGAATTATAAACATAACTCATATTGCATGCGTACGAAAAAAACGGAAACTAATATATACAGAAAGTGTCGGTTCGATTTTCCTCGGCCAGTTACTGAGAATTTCGTTTTAAGAGACGTTATCACTTCGATAGTCGGTAGAAAAAATTTACGCAGTAAGAGCAGATTGTACGATCTTCCTCGCAAGGAGTCGGAAAGGTTTATAAATGATTATAATCCGTCTATCAAATTAGCCTGGGAGGGAAATATGGACATACAATTTATTAGAGAAAAATCAGAGTTTTTAAACTCATATTTAACAAAATACACGACAAAGTCGGAAAAATGCAATACAGACTTTGAAGTGATAGATTCGAATAAGTCCTTGGCATCGAAACTGTGGAATTTTGCAATGCGTTCATTAAATAACAGAGAATGCGGTGCTTTAGAAGCTGCGGATACACTATTAGGGAATCCTTTGTACGGTACGGATAATGATACCATGGTCAAATGGATCGATGTTAATGAGGTGAGAAATAGAAAACTTAAAACATTTAATGAAATTTAAGCTTTTGATGAAAATTCTACGAATATTTACTGTTCGTCACTCATCGATGATTACTATCCAAATAGACCTCAGGAATTACAATCATTGAATTTGTACGATTTTGCCAGATTCTGGGAAATTACGAAACAGATGTCAAATAATGACGAAGTCAAGTGTTACAAACTGGCATCGGGTTTATTTTTAAAAAAACGAAAAAAGGGTTATTTAATTAACCATTATCGATTCAATGTAAAAACTGAGCCCGAAAAATACTTTTACTCGCTGCTTCTTCTGTTCAAACCATGGAGAGATTTGAGTGAACTCAAAGGTACATTCGAGACTTACACGGATGCCTTTAAGAATTCAGAGTCTGTTTTAACGAAGGTAATGAAATATCACGAAAGGCTCGAAGAAATACGGAAAGCTTTTGAGAACGTTGCTGAATTAATCGAGAAGCGCAAAAATGATCTGAAAACAGCAGACAGAGACAAATCCGATGACGATGAACTGGATTGTAATCCGATAGAAGCTGACGACGCGATGAAAGATCTGGAAGATTTTGGTGAGATTGACGACCCGATTGATTTATCGCAAATGATGTCGCAATTGAACGAAGACCAGAAAAGAGTCTTTGATGGAGTATGCCAAGTTTTACAAGATAAGAATCAGATTCTGCGACTGTACGTAAGTGGCAAGGGTGGTACAGGGAAAAGTTTTCTAATTGAAACGATTAAACATTGGATCAGAATAAATTTGGAAAAAACGACTGCCATATCTGCTCCCACGGGTATCGCAGCATTCAATGTCGATGGCTTGACAATCCATAGAATGTTTCAACTACCCGTTAGTCATGAATCTACACCAAAATATACGCAATTGTCAGACATGGTCTTGAAAACTTTGAGAGACAAATTAAAGAATGTCGAATTATTTATAATCGAAGGAATTACATGTAACAATGCAATGATGGATTTAGGAACGACTGTATTCAGTGATGGTCAAGCCTATGTAGGTTTGTCACGAGTAAGTAAATTGGAAGGCCTACATTTGATAAATTTCAATCCAGCATCAGTTAAAGCAAACTCGAGAGCCATTGTAGAATATAATCGACTGAGATCTATATTCAAATCTGAACTGCCACAAATCAATCCGTCCGAGAAAAAGGTTGTGAAAATGTACGATCGTCGATGGGATATCCCTAATATCATTGATGATATGCAGAATTATGATTGTGAGGAACCAGAAAGTATAGTTACGTGAAAAATATATGGCCTTTGCAATAACGATGCTGTTTCGTGTTACGCTAATGTAATATTACAATGTGCGTTTCATTGCGTACGTATTAGGCAACAAATACTGAAAAATAAAGCATCGAATGCATTGATTGATGCTATCTGCGCGTATGGTGAACGTAAATATTGCAACATTCAAGCGGTTAGAAGATCTGTCGGAAAACGCTTCGAAGAACGAACACAACAAGATGTTTCGGAATTTTTTACGGCTCTAATGCCGACGTATTCCGACATCAATGATGTATTAAAACTCAAATTAAAGCACGTAACATGTTGCTCGAATGTCAAATGTAATTACAATATAACTAAGCTGGAAAGCAGTAGTTTGTTAATATTACCTATACATTCGACATTAAAAAGGAAAAAAGACTCTACAAAGTTTGATTAATGTAGAATTTTCTAAATGGGAAACGATAAACGGCAATTGTAACGAATGTAAGGGCACCGTGTTGAAAAAGAAAACCGTAATCGAATCAACTTTATCCGTCGTAGTAATACAGCTCAATTTATATACTTTTGTAAACGGTGCTTCTAAAAAAATTATCAACAATCGGATTAACCCCGTGCCGACGAGTAATATCACGATTAATGAAAAAAAGTACAAGCTAATAAGCGCTATATTTCACGAAGGTGAAGAAATAAATCGTGGTCACTACACGTGTATGTTGAGAGCTGACACAAAATCGGAATGGTATTACTCTAATGATATGGAAGTGTTCAAGAAAAAATGGCCCAAAGGAGCACAAGGGGCATACATATTGTTCTTAGAACAGATTAAATAATGGCGCTGTATAAAGGCTGCCGTAAACGCTACATTAAAACATCAACTGTTATAGCGCTGTATAAAAGTTGCCGTAAGCGCCAAAATAAAATATCGGCTGCTCTGGCGCTTTATAAAAACTGCTGTAAGCGCTGCATTAAAACGACTGCAATAAGTTTCTAATTTGACCTAGGCTTCATGACATTTCAAAAAGTATTATCCAGAAAAAAATTATCAGACAGAAATATGTATGTCGTGTTAAAATCGGAGAGACGAAGAAAAATATATGGTTGCGTTCTCACGAGAATGGGCGATGGAGGGGCCCATTCTTTATTTTCAATATTCATACAAGAATATAAATTCATTCTGTTGCAATTGAAATAAATGTGCAATGTATCGTTAAAAGTTATTACAATTATACAAACATTTACATATATGATTAAATAAAATATATATGTATACTATAATATAATTATATATTTTATATATGTACATATATACCATATATTTCAATTATTTTGAACTGTATTGCATAAATTGTTACTTATACAAAGTTATGTGATAAGAATCGAAAATACATATATTTGTGATACTTGAATTACTAGAAAGCTGCTCTATATATCTGCACTTTAAAAAGTAAGTGATATCCTAAAAAAATCATAAAAATGAAAAGGTTAGGCCATGTTCAAAAGAAGGTACTCAAAAATTTAAACGATCTAATAATAAATTATCACGACAGGTAACTGATATGTTATTCAAGGTGCCAGTTCAAAGTGAACATACGTAAAGTGTATATTATCTAAATTTAGTAATAATATATTACCATGAAAAGTAACTGTGATATTTTATTCAAGGTGCAAGTTCACATTGAATATACATACATATAAGTAAAACTGATTACAGTTTGATTCTAGAAAATAAGTGCGATATGTTATTCTTAGTGCACAAAATATAATAGTCGTTTATAGAGATTTGATTTGAAATTCATACTAGCCCGTACAATGAAAAATAATTGCTCGTAATTCCAGAGTACCAATTTGTTAATGACTCAGAAAAATAACATGGCGGCGTGCCAAATCTTTCTTTATCCTGATTCGTCAAGTGCTCGCGAAAACGGCAACTGGCGCAGTGTTGCATGCTCTCTCAATCGGGAATGGTTTCAATTTCACAAAATCAAGGGTAGAAATATCGCAAAAGCGTAGATCATTTCTCGCCATGAAGTACTCGTAACAAATGAAGCAATGTCGACGAATCCTTTGACCCAAGAGGAATCCTATTGTACGAGAAATGATGTGATCTCGTATGCGTGATGCGAGTATTTTGATGTCCGTAATGCCCGTAATTGTATCGTCTCGCCAAACTGTGATGTGACGGGGAAATCCACGTAACATATGCAATCAAATTTAATTCTCAAGATCGAGATTTATTGTTACGGTGCCGAGTAGATCGATGTACAATGTTCGTGCGTTCGCTCGCCTGTTGTTGTGAATGTCTTGTTTGTTATTCGCGCGACGGTTGGAAACGAAGTGATTTCACGGACACATCGATGGAGATCATCGAGGCTCATTTCCCCACTCGTCCGTGTTTTCGGAATACGCCGAATTTCGCCGAGATAAGACGAGAAGGAAAACAGTGACATCACAGCGATCGGTGTCTGGCGTCAATCATATAGGTCGTATATCGAACATCCCGCCCCCCTTGAAGGGCATGCCTTCAACACGTGAATTATTATTCGCAATCCAATTAGATACATGTGATATCCTAAATTGAAATATAAATAAAAAGTAAATATAGTAACATAAATAGAACTTGAAAATGACATTATCGCACATCGCAATTTACAATAAAAAAAAATTGTCTCGTCAAATTGTCCCAATAAATTATTGCCTTCATTAGCTCGCGACCAATCTACTCGAGGTCAAAATTGATCAAATAAATCATAATTAAAATTTTACAATGTTTAACACGCGTTTTAATCGGCAGGTGCCTCGTCTATCGGAAGGATAGCTAGCTTCGTTAGCGGCCTTGTTAATTGACCCTTTGCGGTCCTTAATGTGGCCGTCCTTGCAATACCGTCAGGGCCCGGATGAAGTTGTTACACCCTGCCTATTAACCACTGCAGCGGCCCCAAGCCTGGTTGCTGCACCATGGCGAGCTGACCGATTTTCAATTGCTGGCCCCTGCTAGCCCTCCATTTTTGTCGCTCGATTAGAGTATGTAAATATTCGGCGCTCCAACGTTTCCAAAAGTGTTGCCGAAGCTGTTCTACGCGTTGCCATCGCAATAGTCGGCCCGGATTCTCCTTCGTAAGATCTGCAACTGGGAAACTGTTTAGCGCTGCACCAATCAAGAAATGTCCCGGCGTAATACAATGCAGATCGTTTGGATCTTTGCTTAACGGGGTCAACGGTCGCGAATTTAAAATCGCTCCTATCTCGCATAACACGGTTTGCATCTCTTCATATGTGAGATTCGCGTTATCTACTATTCGGTTAATATGAAATTTCGCCGACTTCACGGCCGCCTCCCACAGGCCCCCGACATGTGGAGCGTGGGGCGGTATGAAATGCCAATGGATTTCATTATCTCGCATAAAACGCCGTATCGCAAACTGCGTGTTGTCGTCGTTGATCAAGTCATACAGCTCCTTTATTTGTTTGCGCGCGCCGACAAACGTAGTGCCGTTATCTGAATATACACATGCCGGCTTGCCTCTACGCGATATAAAACGTTTAAAGGCGCCAAGGAACGCTTCCGATGTTAAATCGGTTACAATTTCGAGATGTACGGCCCTGGTCGAGAAACAAACGAACACCAACATATACGCCTTGTGTAATTTGGCATTACGTCTCTTGCCCTCTTTCAAGAGTATGGGTCCGGCATAATCTACGCCACTATGCGTGAACGGTCTCGAAGCCGTCACGCGTTGCGCGGGCAAATCTGCCATTAATGCTTGCGATACAGCCGGCTTACACTTGAAGCAGGTTACGCAATTGTGAATTGTTTTTCGGACAGCCGAACGCGCCGCCAGAGGCCAAAATCGTCGACGCACCGCATGCATTGTGGCCTGTAGGCCTGAATGCAAATTTTTTACATGCTCTCGCTGTATGATTAAGGTTGTCAATCGGTGACTCTTCGGCAATAGCATGGGATGTCGCGCGTCGTATGGCAATGCTGCATTGCTTATTCGGCCCCCCCACTCTAATGATCTCGTGTTCATCCATAAACGGAGTCAATGAGAGAATCCGACTTCCGCCGTCAACGTTCCGACCCTCGGTCAACTGTTTATGTTCTCTTGAAAAGGCATGTCTCTGTACGCACCTCACCGCGACTCGCAGAGCTACTGTTATTTCGTGATGCGAAATAAACGTTGTCTGATATTTGATCGTACGCGAACGCGCTACTCTCAGGCAGTAAGCGATGATTCGCAATGCCCTGTCTAAATTGAAATGTTTGTCCAACAAATTTAGTACGATCGATTGTTGTATGGATATCACCGCTGCGGTTACCCTTTTTTGTTCCGGTAACTCGCCCGACAAGTCGACACACAATTTGACCGGCCAATGTTCCTCAGTTAACTGCAGGAATGCAGGTCCGTTCCACCAAATTGTCGATTGCATTAAGCCCGCCAGGTCGACGCCGCGCGATAATATATCCGCGGGATTGTGAGCGGACGGCACGTGCCGCCAACTCGATCTCCTGGTAAGGCGCTGAATTTCGCCGACGCGATTGGCCACGAAAGCGTTCCATTTACGCGACGGCGACGATATCCATTGTATAGTAATTGTGGAATCCGTCCATAAAATTATCTCTGATTTCGATAAATCAACCGATGCGCGAATCTTCTCGATTAAATGTGATAGCAATAACGCGGCATTCAATTCTAGCCGCGGTAACGAAACTGCTCTAATTGGTGCTATTCGTGATTTGGAAATTAAAAGTTCCACCCGGTATCCGTCGGAATCGCGCGTTCTTATGTATACGCACGCGCCGTACGCACGCTCGCTCGCGTCACAAAAGCCGTGTACCTGTGATTTGCGCGCGTCCGCCCGAAATCCGACAAAACGCGGCACACGTAATTCGCGAAGGCGCGTCAATTGTTGTTTTACGTTCCGCCATCGCTGATGCAAATCTTGCGGCAACGATTCGTCCCACCCAACGCGAGCCTGCCACGTATCTTGCATGATCATTTTTGCCACAACTGTCAGTGGCATATATAATAATAATAAACCCAAAGGATCGAAGACTCGCGATTTCCGACAAGATCGTCCGCTTCGTTATGCTACCCGTCGGTGCGCCGCAATTGTATCCGAAGCGAAATCCGTCGCTGGACGGATCCCATGCGACTTCCAATATTTTCGAGCTCGCTTCATCGCCTAATGACACCTCCGCACTCGTGTCACTAATGCCCTGTAACAATTCTCGGCAATTCGATGACCATTTGCCGAGCTCAAACTGTCCGCACCTTAACAAGGCTATCACCTCGTCACGAATGCGCCCTGCTTCGGACAATGTATTGGCGCCCGCGAGTAAGTCATCTACATAAAAATCCCGAAGAACGCATTGTGCCCCCGCAGGATAATCGAGGGCATGTTTTTGTGCCAAATGTTGAAGGCATCTCGTCGCGAGAAATGGCGCCGAGCCCGTGCCGTAAGTAACGGTAAGCAACTCATAAGTACCGACTGGCGAATTCGAGTTCTCGCGCCACAATATTCGTTGCAGATGTAGCTGTGACTCATGAATAAGTATCTGTCGATACATTTTAACTATGTCTGCAGTAAAAACGTACGCGAACGTGCGAAAACGAGTGAGAATTGATATCAAATCCTGCTGAACCGTAGGACCTATCATCAAGGCGTCATTCAAAAAAATTCCCGACGTGGTTTTGCACGATGTGTCAAAAACCACACGTAACTTCGCATTCCGGCCGATCCCCTTAAACACCCCATGATGAGGCAGATAAACGGATTCCCTATCGACCGCATGTGCGGGTACGAGTCGCATGTGTCGCAAGGCTAAATACTCGCGCAAAAATTGAACATATGAAGTTCTCATACTTGAGTCACGATGAAGTCGCTTCTCAAGACCGAGGAATCGCTTCGTTGCTATTTCGCGCGAGTCTCCCAGCTTTTGCAAAATATCGTTTTTGATGGGCAGCGTCACGATGTATCTGCCCTTGTTATTGGTTGACACGTTGTTTTTGAAATGGGTTTCACATGCGCGCTCGTCCTTGGTGTAATGATTCGAATCGCCTAACTCCTCGATCCGCCAAAATCGTTCGATTTGTTCGTAAAGTTTTAAATTGCTAATTGATACGTGAAACGAGTGCAGCCCAGTCTCCGGTCGCGATGCACCAACGCGTGCGCGTCCGCCCACAATCCACCCCAAACGTGTTTTTTGAAGGATTAGATATCCGGAAGTCGCCTGAATCTGCTCCACGCACAACAATTGCCAAAATAGATCGGCGCCTATTAACAAGTCGACGTCAGACGACACGTTGAATCGCGGATCCGCCAACTCGACGCCGAAAGGCAGTTTGAATGTTTCACGTTTAATAGTGTTTAACGGAAGCTTGTCCTTTATGATTCGCTCCGCCACGATGCACTCGATCTCAGCCGCGAATGAATTGAATCGCGATTGCAGTTTGATGTCTACGTTTTCGTTTGAAATGGATGTGTCGTCGTATATGCCCGACACCGAGAAATTTACGGATTGCGGTTTTAAACCCAACAATTTTACATATTTGGTTGTCACGAAATTCACCTGTGACCCTGAATCTAACAGAGCACGGCATGTCTTGCGAGCACTGTTCGCATCGTATATGTAAACGATTGCCGTCGAGAGTAACACCTCCGTATCGCCTCGCTCGACCGCGCTATGAGTCGCGACGGCCGATCGCCCGTCCGCGACCGGTGACGAGTCGGTCGGCACCGACGGCGCGCCCCGCGTTATTTATCTCTCTCTCATTTTTGGATATATGCAATAACGTGTTATGTTTTAAATTGCACGTTCTGCAACTGCCAGAAGGGCATTTGGTTGCTATGTGATTCTGGCTGCGCAAGCAGTTGAGGCACATTCTTTTGCTACGCATTTCCGCGATTCGCTGGCTGATCGGCAGTTTCAGGAATTCCTTACAAAAGTAAATTAAATGCTCGCCGGCGCAATAGTTGCACTTGCCCCTCTCGATAGTCGTGTGCAATGCTTGACGTCCAACGTTAGAACGCGATTGCGATCGAGAGTCGGAGCGAACGGACGAGATTGAACTCTTTCTCGCGGATTCCTCCAGAATCTGACTGCGATGCGAAAGAAAGGTAATTAGCTCCTTAAATGTGGGCAATTCAAAGCCCTGCAACGAAGCATGCCACTCACGCGACGTGATTGTGTCTAATTTAGACGTTATAATATGAATAAGCAAAGCATCCTATTTATCAGCATTACAATTTAATGCCGTTAACGCGCGAATATGTATCGATGCCCCGTCAGCTAATTGCCGAAGGTCGATCGCGTTTTCTTTTGTTATAACTGGCAATTCAAATATTGCCCGCACATGAGTTTGTAAAATCACGCGTTTGTTATCGTATCGCTCCTTTAAGAGGCTCCACGCAAGGTCATAATTGTTTCCAGAAATTTCTAAAGGTTTCATAATGTCAAGTGCCTTGTCCGTTAACGCTGCCCGTAAATATTGAAACCGTTGAACATCGCTCAACGACGTGTTATTTTGAATTATTGTTATAAAGGTATCTTGAAACGGGAACCAATCTTCGTATTTTCCCGAAAAAGTTGGCAAATTAATTTTTGGCAAGCGTACATGAGATATAGCCTCGATCTCGACTCTTGTTGAACTCTGCGTGGAACCTCTCCGCGCGCTCGATTGATTGTCGCATTGTAAAAGTCGGCGAAATTTCGCACATAATGCATAAAATGAATCCTCGAACTCGATTCTATCGTTTGCCTCCTCCGCGTCGATCATTTCAATTTGTGTTTGTATTTTACAATAATCTTCCCAGAACGATTCTAGACGGGCTTGACGGATTTCTACCTGCGCTCGGGTATTGTCGGTTAATGCGACTATATTGTTTAAAAAAGTCTCCATGCGCGTGCATGAGCCCTTAACAATTTCGCGTCGTCGTTTGTAATCGGCTAAATTGGATGATGCACGAAGCGTCTCTGCGCTGGACACGTCCGCCGCTGGGCTATGATCGAGAGGCATAATTTCAAAATCGCGTGATCCAAACTCGAATACGTTAACGATTGATTGGTGCAGATAAACAGACTCACCAGTCACGTCGTCACCTTACTTGCGTCAATGTGCCACGTTACTGCTCGGGATGCTGCTCCGAATCCGGAATCGTCCTCAGCGATCCGCGATTATGTATCGCAATGCAACCCGACGCCCGGCAGCATGCGCCTTATTCACTTCCTTCCTGGTCAAATTGTCTGCCTTGTAGACGAACGAACGTCCTCATGCCCGCTTTGCTTCGACCTTATCACTCGTCGCTTGTGTACATTGCTTCTCCAGAATAATACATCCGGCTCGAAGGACCAACTTTTGTACGAGAAATGATGTGATCTCGTATGCGTGATGCGAGTATTTTGATGTCCGTAATGCTCGTAATTGTATCGTCTCGCCAAATTGTGATGTGACGGGGAAATCCACGTAACATATGCAATCAAATTTAATTCTCAAGATCGAGATTTATTGTTACGGTGCCGAGTAGATCGATGTACAATGTTCGTGCGTTCGCTCGCCTGTTGTTGTGAATGTCTTGTTTGTTATTCGCGCGACGGTTGGAAACGAAGTGATTTCACGGACACATCGATGGAGATCATCGAGGCTCATTTCCCCACTCGTCCGTGTTTTCGGAATACGCCGAATTTCGCCGAGATAAGACGAGAAGGAAAACAGTGACATCACCGCGATCGGAGTCTGCCGTCAATCATATAGGTCGTGTATCGAACACCTATTACTTGCATATTCGAAGAATTCATTTCGTTAGGAACTTCCTGGCCCCTCATGTCGACATGGGGATTCGCATGTACTGCAACGTCTTTTCCTGTGCTGAAACGCCAAGTTCGGACAGGGGAGCGTTCAATTTAAAGATTCTCCAAGTTTAACTAATAAAATGGTAAAAATCGGTATCAGAAGAGTTAATTATTCGCACTTAGGGGCGTTCATTAACTCACGGTAAAGTTGGGCGCCAGGCGCATGTGAATGCGCCACGAGACTAATGTGACCGGTCCTTAAGTTAACTTCCCCAGATGTTATACAGAGTCGCGGGTCTAGAGGATTGTTGGGTCTATGGTTGAGAGAGAGGTATAGAGAGACATACACGTGGTGTTATAATTTGACAGATATATATATTTGACACTTAGGATTTACAATTTGACATCGGATACATACAATTGGATAATATAATTATGTAACAAACAGTAATATATAAACTAGCGGTAGGGAAACAAAAATATAATATAAAAATCTGCGAATATCGGTATTTCGGTATTGATCTACAAAATTTTTATTAATTATACAATATGAAACATCTTAGATAATTTCGCGACAATTGTATGCGAACGGGATAAACAAAGACAAAATCGGTAAACGTTATGATGGTCTAACTTATTTTTGCGGGCACGCGTTATAGACAGAGGTCACAATACGATACTCCGAGACACGGCACAGTATGCAAAAAAAAGATAACAACTAGATGACGGTAATTTCGTGACTCTTTCGCCCGACTTTCTCGCCGAGTCGAAAACAATGAAATAGTTAACAAACTCGCGGAGACGGCTACACGCAAATTCCGAAAATCTAATAATCGAGCCTATAAAAAAAAACGTGACTCTGAATATCTCGGTAATCCGAATTTATAATAATTACTCTCGAGACGATGGACTGTCGGCGGCACTTTTCGGAGAGGGCTCGGCTCGCGAAACGCAAAGTCGGCTGGCCCCGCGATACGATACTCTAAAAACGAAAAGAGAGAGTCCGCTCTCTCACACACAAAACAATACGAAAAATGAGAGAGTGCGGTACTCACGGTAATTACGATACACAATCAATATCTACGGTACCAACCAACACGGATCTACGACTACTCGAGAGGCGGCTTACAGTTTCTGGTGACGAGTTCTGGTCCTCGGGTCGCACGTGTGGAAGTTCTGGAGGCCCCCTCTCTGGCCTAAGGCACACCGAACAGTGGAGAGCCGGGCCTCGCGCGTCTCGGTACCTTCTTTTTCGCGCCGATTTCTTGCGCATTCCCTTGATGATAGGGTCGATGGCGGGGGCCCTAAGGTCTCCCCCCGCCTCCCCCTTTAGCTGAGGTAATTCTCACGCCGGTAACGTATCGCTGTTTGAGAGGATTTTCCTCCGGGTTTCTTCTCGCGGCATCTCTCCTTCGGGAACAAGCGGGAGGCTGGCCGGGCCCTCCGTAGTCCCCCTTCAGGATCGGCCCTGTGGTTGATTTGGCTCCCGGAGTCCTCTCGGTATCTATAATGTTTTCAACGCCTAAATTCTGCGCGAGATATATCAAAGTAAATTACGGATTCTTGATACTTAACTGCGCGAGGGTCCCGCGCTCTCTATCTCCTACGCTCGCTCCATCCTTCTTTCGCGCTGCGGCATTCTCCTTCTCTCTCTTGCTGCGGCACTCCGGCATCCTCCCTCTCTCTCTTGCTTCACATGTCTCTCTCCGGCCGCTCTCTCGAGCCGTCCTTGTCGCTCTACCTACAAATCGTGTTGCACGCGCATCGACAGGCCGATGCTGCGTGCAACTGCGATTCTCGCAAGAAATACGGTAAAACGGAATACGGAAAAACGACGGATCGCACCCCCCCCCCCCCCCCCGAAGTGAGGGGCGCTCCAGATCTCCGCGGCCTACCCGATCGGGCTTTTCGCCCTTGTGACGGCGCTCCAAAAGCGTCACGTCACAGTACAGACGAATTTGTGGCAAGAGATTCGTTGTGCCCGTAATCATACGTCGACTCGCGATTCGTCGCCAAATTAAGGGGGACCATTTGCACGTTCTCCGGATACGAGATGGGTTCTGGCACTACATTTTCATTGGCACCGTTCATTTTGACATCGGCATTGGTACCTTCGTCGACAACTTCCATAGCATCGGTATCGTTAGAGAGAATTATAACTTCATCGGCAACTTCCATGGCATCGGTATCGTTAGAGAGAGTTATAACTTCATAGATAATTTGGACATCGGTATTTGTACTGCCAGCTGACATTGTTATCTTCAATAGTAATTACTTCGATCTTGGGTTTGTTCGTCATTTCCGCCACAATTTTGCACTCGTCGTCACTCGTCTGACTGTCATCAAGTGTGTAATCCATGATTCTATTGATGTTAACGTCGTACAACTCACGATAAATCTCGTTTCTCTAAATCTGGGATTTCCGGGCATTCGTCGCGTGCCTGCTCCTTGTGCGTGCAATGTCAGCTAATCAAAGTGACAAAGAGTGGAAGCCGATGATCCAATGATCGCCTTAAAGAGACCTTGCTATACCGCTGCTACCGTATCGTTGTTATACTGCTGACTGAAAAAATTCAAACTTACTTAAAGACCTGCCGTCTCAATCGAGTATCGAGAAATGGGACAGCACGTGGCTATGTGTAAAAATCACTGAGTAGCTAATTGCCGAACCAATGGTTTGATCCCTCGACTGTCAGCGGCCCCACATATTTCTTTAACAATAGGAGCGGACGTTTTGAGAAATTCGCAAAGAATTAAGTGCTTAAGCCGGCAAAGGGCAAATTTAAAAGACTGCAAACAAATGGAAGAATTATGAGATATTTACATTAGAAATCGTCGTTTTGAATAAACGAAAAATTTAATTTAAAAAAGATAGCTAGTTTTCTATTCCTGATGAACTACACGAAAGAACCCGAAAGAACGAGGCACGAACGCGAAAGAACGAACCCGAAAGAACGAGAATGAATAGTAAAAATAACAACAAGCAACATAGTTTGGAAAGACGACAATTGGTAAACGAGTTGCATGCGTCAACGAGAAAAAATTTCCCTCGAAGACATGTCATAGTGCGAGGATACGATGATCTGTGGCAAGCCGACATTGTTGAGATGCGTCCGTACTCACGTTTCAACAAAGGTTACCACTACATATTCACTGTCATCGATGTGTTGAGCAAGTATGCGTGGGCTGTACCACTCAAGAGTAAAGGAGGAAGCGAGACAGCTGATGCAATCGCCAAGATAATTCGGAATAGCAAGAGATCCTCGAAAAAAATGCAAACTGATAACGGGAAGGAATTTTACAACGCTGATGTGCAACGACTTATGCAAAGACATGACATTAATCAATATTCTACATATTCGGTATTGAAGGCGTCGGTCGTCGAGCGATTCAATCGCACGCTAAAAACGACATGTGGAAGATGTTTACGCTGAATGGCACTTACAAGTGGTTCAACATGCTGCCACGCCTCGTATCAGATTACAACGGACGCAAGCATCGAACGATTGGTATGCGACCTGCCGACGTTACCCCCCGCGATCGCCGAAAGACTCTTGGCTACCGTGTACAATCGTGTAAAAATCGCGGGCGCGGCAAAGTTCAAAGTAGGTGATCAGGTACGCGTCAGCAAGTACAAACAACTTTTCGAGAAGGAATACACACCAAATTGGACAACCGAGGTGTTTAAGATTGTTAAAGTGCAGCATACTAATCCCGTAACATATCTACTCGAGAATTATCGCAAAACATCTATCGCTGGAGCGTTTTACGAGCACGAGCTGCATTGCGCAAATTATCCGGATGTGTACCTCGTGAAGAAAATACTGCGCAGGAGGGGTGACGAGGTTTACGTGAAATGGTTGGGATTCGACAGTTTGCACAACTCTTGGATACATAAAAACAATGTTATTTAATGTATTTTATTCAATCATTTTATAACATACTATATATTGTATACCATATATGAAATATATAACAAAAAATATATATAATCCTCATTAATACATCTTTACAATATAATATAAATATAATAAATATAATAAATATAATAAATATAATTTACAACGGTATTCGATAATGTCCCCATGGCAAGGTGTCGGTCGAATCAGGTACGACATACCGCTTGTCGTCGTAGAAACATAGAGCAATTTTTGTCTCGCTGATGGTATACACTTTATGCAATTTCGATCTTATACATGACTGCTGACGCGTCATTTCAATTTCTTCATTAAGACAGCGCGTATAATCGTCGAATGTTATACTACGCGCTACGACGTTACTTTTGACACCTTTTGCCTCTTTAGTGTCTTTTTTTACCGTCCACCCACAAAGCATACATTTTTGCTCTAAGCCCGACGAATTCGGTTATTATCGCACCGTTATTCTCATTTTTCATCAGACCCGGCATTTTTTTATTCGCGAGCGGTATACTGTACACATTATTCGCAGCGTAATCGCTGGTATCGAATCGAGCGATATTGCGTTTCAAATTTTCATAGACATTGTGACATTTAATTTGATATATTAAACTGTCCGTGTCGGTGTACATTACTCTACAATTGTCACGATAGAGCGGTGACATGTATTCGTGGTGAAATTCATAAAGACATACTTTTGATATGTCGAGTATGCACATGCCCCGACGTAGATTGGTTTGTAGAATTTAACTTCGAGTTTGCGTAATTCTATGGCAACTAATTTTTTAAAAAATATGCTTGTACTATGAAAATTTGGTTTCGCGATCATTGCCTCCGCACCGTACCGTCCGTCTCATTTTGTTAATAATTTTACATCCATATGATTGCGCACATTTTCCATCGTCTTGCCGAATACCGCATTATTCATTAATTTATATAAATTTTTTTCAAAATCGTTTTTTGCTTGTGTTCTAAACTGTGTGTTGAGTTCGATGTATTTTCGAAGCCACGCTGACTGCGTGAATTGTAGTATGCGGTATATTTTTGTTATGCGTAGCTCGTGGCGCGTACACTGCTGCAGATTACGATAGTGTATAACGTATCGCTTCTTATCGTAAAGCGTTGCGAGGAGTTTATACTCCCGCTTGCCGAGCGGCTTATCGCGCGTCGGGCAAAACGGTAGGTCAATATGCGCGTCATGAAGATGCTGCGGATACTCTAAATCTACTTCGAGAACATAGCCTATAGGCGAATCGAACGCAATAGATGATATATCAAAATTTGATACATCGTCGACTCACCGAAAATCGGCATACGACAATGGTTGACACATTGCCCATCCGTACAAATTATTTACATCAAAATACATGAGGTAAGATGAGAGTTTCGATGGGTCGTACGATTGCATGTACTTGTTATTAGCCTGTGCGTATCGACCTGAACATTGACTAAGGCCGCCGCGTATATCTCGTTTGACAAACATTTCCATGTCAATGTCTGTCAATAATTCAAATTTTATATTTGTATGTTTTAACATGGCGTCCCATGTATATCCGGGGAGAGTATAATAATACGCGGAATCGAGTCCATAACTTTTTATACAACTGTCGCGAAAATTTTCAAATATGTCTGCCAATAACAAGACATCAATTTTTAAATATAAATCGCTATATTCGCCTAGCGTTCGAAGAGAGAATCGGCTCCAGACGGTCTCGGCGTGCCCGTAATCACTCTCGGATACTGTGTCGCCGGTTAGGGAGCTGTAAAATGAGTCACGCGGTGGTAAACATGTGTCTTGTAATCTGTCCACGCAATCTATGTATTCATACGGAAAGACGTCCTTCCGTGTCAATAAATTGAACGTATCTGTCGATAAATTTTGATATTCCGAATGTAAAATTTTTAGTTTATCTTTATCCAAAAATGACGCTAATTTGTCAAGACTAGCACTGAGAAACTTATACGAATCGATAAACCGTAATTTAATATAATTTTTCGAATTATTGTCTTGCGTCAATCTAACAGTTTTCGAGAATGATATATATTTTTCCTTTGTTATCGGTAGTAATTCGATTTCCCCTTTGAACGCTGTGACTATGTCCTCGATAATGAAATGTGCGTCGTAGCCGGACAGATTGTGAAAGACTATAGGAATACAAAATGATTCTTTGTAATTTAAGTTACAATTTGAATGCGCGGGGCCTCTGTACCGTCCGGTGAGATGGCAATAATCGCGAACGCGTGTATCGTCTTCGTCAAACGGTTTCCCACAAATGTGACAATGCGTCGCGGTGCGAAATTTTGCCCACTCGTCAGGCGTTAAATTTACCAAGGGGACATTGGTTGTTAAAATATTTTTTACGCGGATTGCTAAATTTTTAAGCTGTTCGGCGAATTACGCAACGCAATCGACACTATGGCGGGAATTGTACGCGGACAACGAACTGTCATACGAACACTGTACGTAATACGCGATGCTAAATACTTGATGGTGTTGATAATTTTTGACATCTTCGGTCTTTGTCAAAACACACTCCAAGTCGGCGTACACCACAAACGGCAGCCGCTCCTTCCTCGTGTAGTTGTCGAAGCTGAGCCACTAGTTGACGCTTAGCTAATGCTGAGGCTCAGCACTGTATGGCCTCCACAAATTGCTCAGCAAAACGATTTTTTTCTGCTTTAAAACGTATAAAAACGTATTTGCAATCATCGTTGGAGGA
This sequence comes from Nylanderia fulva, assembly GCF_048542155.1. Taxonomy (NCBI): domain Eukaryota; kingdom Metazoa; phylum Arthropoda; class Insecta; order Hymenoptera; family Formicidae; genus Nylanderia; species Nylanderia fulva. The sequence goes on along the minus strand of NW_028190268.1, from coordinate 100,389 downwards.
ACAGCGTTTAAATTCATTAGCAATCTTGGTCATTAAAGCCGAACTTATGATGAGCATAAAATACGATGATATTATTGAAGATTTCGCAAACCAAAAATCTCGTCGTAAACCACTTGAGTATTAAATGTTAATATTGTGTTTATTACAAAATTTTCCAACTTTTCTGTGTCTACTTATTTTTAATTATTTTTTAAATATGTTACAGATTTTTATCATTTCCACATGCTCATCAAATTTTGCCTTCAAAAATTTGCCGCCCCTAAAAATCTCCCGCCCTACGCTTCAACGTAATTAGCGTATGGGTAAATCCGCTACTGATCAAAACGTTTGCGAGGTTTTTTAATAGTAATATGTTGTAATAAATAAATAAGATTTTATAATTTATTTTTGTTCGTTCAGTTGGCCTATTATCAATTTAGAATTTAATAATTTGTTCAATATTATATCAATTTCAAAATTAGATGATACATGTATAATAGAATTGGAAAGATTTGCAAAAAAAGATTTAACTAAACTTTTAAACGGAAACAAATTTACTGAACCTTTAAAACTTTTTAGTTTATACATATATCTTTATTGTTGGTGATCATTTGCTCTATAAATTTTACATGCTCATTTTACATGCTAATGTACAAAATGTATTCATCAATTACAACAATTAATAGATGTTTCGATAAGAAAAGTAATATAGTCGATGGGATTGTTCGATTAAATGAATTAAAATTATTCTTAACAAAACGAAATTATCCTATGAACGTATTATTTCAGAAGATCAAACCGCAATAATTAATGACTTAGTATATGATAAAAATAATAGAATGATTAGCTTTGTATCTTCATGTAGAGAGAACACATTTTCCAAAAATAATTTTGATGTTAATTCTGTAAAAGATATTGAAAATGCTTTTTCAAAGTGTTGGTTGTAATGCATGTGTATATGGCCCAACTGCTTATTGATAACGCATCAATATTTTGTTTAGCAGTCTTTGTAAGTGACAATAAATTTATAGATAAGATGAATTTTGACGCAGTAGAAAAATTATGTGCTTTCGAGTTACAGAATTATCATCTAATGTTTTGGATAGCCAAAGCACTAAACAATTTCTTAATTAAATATATAAACACATATTAGATTTTTTAAAATAAAAAAAAAATTAAAAAACGCATATACTGTATGCGCACCATTTTTTTAAGATTATGAAGAAAATGGTCGCAAAAAAGTAACTATAAGAGCATCGATAAAAATTTCATAACTTTTATGTCTATACATGCATAAAATTAAATGCACATAGTTTAATACTATTAATTGAAAAATTTTGAAAAAGTAATCAGTCATTATTTAAACTTTAAACCTTGGTTATGCAGCAGTCAATCATGTAAAAAAATTTTAGACAAATAAGATCCATATCTATTTTTTTAACAATTGTCAATTTTAGTTTATTAGGCATATTGAGACGTTGTAAATTTTAAATGAAATAAAAACTGACTTAAGTAAGTTTAATTTTTATATCAATTTTAATTAAATCGCACAAATGATTATCAGAATTTAATTTATTCTAATAATATATATTTTTAACACAAATGAATAAAATAAAACTTAAATAGGCTCGTGAGATTAAAATACAAATAGAAAAAGAGGGCTGAGAGCCGAAGCCGTTATTGTGGCCAAAAATATTTTTTTAAATACAAAGTATTAAAGTAAAACATAAACGTTTTGGTCTTTTTTAGACCATCTTCAGTATGAGAATACAAAATTATTATTTAATACAATAGATAAACACACGTATTAAAACGGAATTCGCACACGTAAATGTCTTCTATGAGAATAATTGTCTTTAAATATAAGCTGCTGGGTTATAATGACGAATAGAGAGACTGTAACGATAATATACCAGAAAAAAGTTAAGATCATAAAAATTAAAACTAAATACAGAAGTTAAAAATAAAATAATAAAATTCTTACACAAAATAAAATAAAAAATTTTTTTATACGTACATAAAAAGAGAGAAGAGTTATGGTTGTAACAACGCTTATTGTCATATAGTCAACAGATATAATTGGTGTGAAAACGACTAATGAAACTGAGAAATGTCTGACACTATTATAAAGAAATCGGTGCTACGCAAGAGGAGACAGAGGAAAGAATAAAGGAAAAGGAACGAAATTAGGGAAGTCTTTAGTGCGGGAGGGGGAAGGGGGAAGAAAGAAACTAAGAAAAAAACTAAGAGAGAAACGCACTGTCATCCGCGAGTTGGCTCTTACTGCCTGTCTTATACCTTTAAATTTATATTTATATTACAGAGCCTTGTTAAAACTCTTAGTTTATACACGCGGGCTTAAACGCGTTTGTTTATCAACATTATTACATATAGCAGAGAAAAGTATAGAATCGAAAGGATCTGAATAGCTCTGATGGAAGAGCAGTCGCCCGGCAAGCGAAAGGTCTCGGGTTCGATTCCCGATTCAGCGACTTTCGGAGCTATATTTTTCTCTTGCATTTACTTATTTCCGTAGAAGGGTGAAAGGGTTATTGAAATTAAATCTCAAATATGAGATTATTTCATATTTTAAATCTTGGCCGTGACCAAGTAAAATTTGGTGCCTTGTGCACAGATACTTAATCCTAACGAAAAATTTAGTTTCGTTAGGATAACGCACTGTCATCCGCGAGTTGGCTCTTACTGCCTGTCTTATACCTTTAAATTTATATTTAATTAAAATTATTTTTAATATAATTTATGTGTAATAAATATATACTTACCGATCGCATATATATCTTCTACATTTCTGTTTGTTCAGTTGCGAGCTCACGAGGCGAGACAGATTCTTTATCCACGTGAAATACCCGACGCTGTTTTCGTCCTTCACGTACAGCAAATTGACATGCTTGTCTCTTTTCTGCTTTGAAAGGCGTAGCGGGACGATGTTTTCGTTCTCGATGCTGTACACGTTTACGGAGATGTCGTTTGCCAGTTCAAATTTTTTAATGTGGTTCACAGTCACTGGAAACTCAATGTTTTGGAGATTCAGCACTGTGATGTAATGCGGATAGAATTCTCGTTCCACATGTCTTTCAGCGGGGTACAGAGCGGCCACCACTGACCATGCGAAACACGCATTGTCCGCTGATTGCACATTAACCACCGCTCTCTTTGTCACAATTTTACGCGGTAATTTGTCGTGACTTCCCGCGCGCATAGGATTATATTTGTTGATATTCACTGTCAAATCGATTATCCGCGACAATGCTTAGCCGCTATCGTGTTTCTGGAACTTTTCTAACGATGCTAGCGTGGGCTCGATAACGCGGTGCTCGTACTACTCGCGTACATCAGACGTGCGAAAGAGTTCAAAGTTTCTAGTGTTGATGCTTTTATTGGCGCGCTTATCACCGGACACAAACTCGCCGTTGAAAACGGTGTTCACCTTTACACTGGCGTGTCTCTGCAGCACATTCTCCACGTTCTCGACTACAATGTCTTTGGCATTTTCCAAAAATTGACGCGGTTCGATATAGTCTACGTTAATTATTGCACCGGTCAGTATACTGGTATCGAACCCTGTATCGATTTCGCGCCAAACGAGTTTTTGCGCGTTATTGCCGCCGCCACTGTATTCAGGCACGGATCCACCGACATATCGTCTCTGCAAGCGCACCTTTGCACCCTCGAGTCGCGCTATTCTAGTTACCAGAGATTGTCTATGTCCAATCGAGAGACGCGGACGCTTGACACGGCTGCGTTCTTCCAGCTCTTCGATAAACTTTTCGCACTCTTGCAGCCATCCAAAATATTCGCCCAAGGTAGCAACTTGGTGGGAACGCTCCAACAGGTCGCGCTCAACATTCTCCGCGTTCTCCATTTTTTGTAAAAAATTCACTTGTACTGCACAGAAATAACTACTTTGCACACTAAACTTTTTTCTCACAGCTATTTTTCCTTGAGGAAAGCATGCGCTCTCATGGTCACCGTACTTTGATTTGACCCGGCAGCATCAGGGTCCTTATTCCGATCAACCTTTTGTTCGTCAACGTATGATTGTTTAACTTCCCCGGTATGCGTATCTACCCGCTGATAATTCGTAGGAATTTTTTCTAGGAAAAATTTAGATAACGTAGATTATAAAGCAGCCGCAGATTTTCGGCGCTTGTTTTGTTTATAAATTCCTGCAGCCGCTGGTTATTGGCGCTGGTATTTCTTCCTGAGATAAACAATAAAGAACCGCCGCTTATTGAGGAGGTACCGCGAGGGTGAAATGCAATCCCCGCGAAAACATGTCGCGAGGTTGCAGGCAGCGACTTGTTTGCCCCCAAACTTTACCCGCTGATATTTCTTAGAAATATACAGATAACGTATGGATCACGTATGGGGGGGGGAGGGGAAGAAACGCAACCCCCCCCTTGATTGTCGGTCCTCGGCAGGCGGCAGCCCTTCTTAGAATTTGATTATCTTAGATTTTCAGAGAAAATTTAGATATCTGATTGTCGGTGCTCAAGCCTGGATTTAGCGGCAGCCCTTCTTAGAATTCGATTTACCAGAATTTTTACCTTATCTTGTAATAGATATTTGATTGTCGGCGCTCGCCAAGCGGCAGCCCTTTTGTTTAACTTTATTTTGTAATATATATCACTGTAATAGATATATATCGCTGTAATAAATATATGTTTATATTTTGTTTATAAACATATCAGGTAACATGATCGCCCCTTATCTGCTGATAAGACTCCCCCGCCCGCGTGACATCATACTCCCTCGCCCCCGAACCCCCCCCCCCTCCCCCGCCCCGTACCCCCCTCAGGGGACCTGGGTTAGAACCCGCCTTATATTCCTACTTATCGAAATATAAAAGCGAAATATACACGGAATTGTAGTTCGTGAATTAAGTAATAATAAAGACAATACAAAACATATACGAAATCACGGTGTAATTGAATCGGAATACATCAACCACATAACATTTGGTGCCTCTTGTGAAGTCAAGGGCCTCCACAAGCAGAGAGAGAGAGGAGATCGGCTCGAGCACGGGTGCCAGGAAGAGAAGATACGCAAGTTACGTAGACAGCAGAATATTACGCAAGTGAATCGTTCGGATAGTGTCACGATGGCTGATAGAGTAAAGCTATTAGTGCAGAAACGTACGTCGTTAAAAACACAGATTACGTCGTCATCTAATTTAATCGATAAAAATAAAATTGACGCCACGACGTTAAAACTTCGGTACACACGTGTAAATCAGTTGTATCAGGCGTACGAAGAGTTCAATGACGAGTTGATTGTGTTAGATCCTAATGCCGCGCATAATAGTGAGTTCGAGAAAGTGCAAGAGCGATATTATATTTTAGCGAGTAGAATCGAAACGATGATAAACAGCGAAGGAACATTCCGCGCGAGTACAAGCACGCCCGACGGTAAAACGCGTTTGAACAACAGCGAGATCACGACGGTAATTAAGAAGCGACGTATAAAGTTACCCGAGGCGCCGTTGCCAAAATTTGATAGAAAGTACGAAAATTGGTTATTATTCAAAAACGCGTTTAACGATATGATGCAGTCGGATTTGTCGGACATAGACAAACTTCATTATCTAAAGACCGCACTCGTCGGTGACGCCGTGAATAAAACGAATATTCTTGCCGTCGATGTGGCAAATTACATAAAGGCATGGGAATTATTAGAGCGGTCGTATGAAATGAAGCGCATTTTAATATCATGACACATAGCATCAATTCTTAACTTACCGGCTCTCGACAAAGAAACAACCAACAGATTGACAAAAATCGCGGACGACGCACAGCAACACGTAGCCTCGTTACACGCGCTAGGAGTCGATATTAATAGTGAGATCGTGGTGCATGTTTTGGAAAGTAAGATACCGAAGATCACACTAGAAAAATGGGAGGCTATACTTGATCGCGACGAATTTCCAAAGGTAGATCAGATCTACGAATTTTTATATAAAACGGCAGTGTGCGCCTCGAAACGAGAGCGTATAAAGGCGGGGGAGACACAAGGAAGATCGTGCGAGGTCGCAATTAAAAAGAGATATCCCGGCGCCGCGAACAAAGCGTTCGTAATAAATACGGCACGTGGTTGCATTATGTGCAATAATAAGAAACATCTTTTGTTCTTATGCGATAGATTTAAGGCGCTCTTGGTCGTGGATCGGATTGAGACCGTGAGAAAGGCAAAAATATGCTACAATTGTCTGCGTTTGCATCGTGATCAAGCCTGCAAATATTCGAATTGCACTATCTGCAATAAGCGTCATAATATTGTACGTTGTTGCATCGGGAGGATCTATCAAACGCGAATAAGACCGACGCGAAAGTGAACGCGAACGTAAATGCGGTATGACTAGACGATACGGACGGCAAGCAAACGACAGAGCGGACGTTGGTATCGCGAGACATAACGCCACAATTAGTGACCAGTGCGATGATTTATGTTGAGAACAATGCGAGCGATGTCATTAAATGTCAAGCGTTATTGGATACGTGTGCTACGGCTAATTTCATTTCGGAAAGCTTAGTAAAACGGTTAAGATTGTCGGCGAAAAAACAAAAGACAACCATAAGCATGATCAATTCGCTTTATACGGCATCAGAGGGCATCGTAGAAATTACCATACGGTCAACGTGTACTGACTTCAGTAAAGAATTAACATGTATTGTGATACCAACCATAGTTAGTTTAATGCCGTCCGAAATTATATTGCGAAGAAATATTAACATCCCACCGAACATTAAGCTGGCTGATCCTAAGTTTCATCTGCCGCGCGCGATAGATGTATTAATCGGATCCGGCGCTACGCTGGCATTATTTTCATTCGGACAAATTAATTTATCAGTCCCGGGACACCAGCTGTATTTACAAAAGACAAGACTAGGTTGGGTGATCGCAGGTAGTATGGCATTGTCGACATCAACGGTCAGTAATACGTGCTATTTAACGAAACTCGAGAGACAATTAGAGAAATTCTGGGTGGTCGAGGACGTCTCGGATACCGCAGCGGGGGGAGATGTTGAATGCGAGCGGCACTTCCTAAACACCGTTACTCGCGACTCGCACGGGCAATACATCATTCGATTACCATTCAAAACGACAAATAAACAACTTGGCGACTCGCGGAGCGCAGCATTGAAAAGGTTAGTGGCGTTAGAGAGAAGGTTCTACACGAACGCAAATTTAGAGAGCGAGTACAATCGGATCATAAAGGAATATTGCGAACGTAAGTACTTGACAGTACTCGACAATGTCGACGACGACGGTTATTATATGCCGCATCATCCTGTGTTCAAAGAATCAAGTAATACGACAAAGATTCGCGTGGTTTTCGACGCGTCCGCGAAGATGAACACGAGTGTATCATTAAATGATCTGTTATTAAGCGAACCAACAATACAAGATAAATTATTCGCACATTTAATTCGGTTCCGGACATACCGATATGTTATGACTGCAGACATAGAAAAAATGTATTTGCAAGTATTAGTACACGAACAGGATTGCTGTTATCAGCGAATTTTATGGCGCATAGACGATATGATAAGGACGTTGCAATTTAACACTCTCACGTTTGGCGTCGCATCGTCACCGTTTCTCGCGATACGAGTTATAAAAAAATTGGTGGATGACGAACATGATTCATATCCTTTAGCATCCAAGATCCTTCAGACACATCTATACGTAGATGACTTGTTAATGGGGACTGATAGCGTGGACGAAGCGCGGGCGATTAGAGAGGAAATAATTGAATTGCTTAAATTCGGCTTTGCTATTCGACAGTGGGCGTCTAATGACAAACGCCTGACTAGTGGTCTTGAAGCTACGGCATTGCATGCATGCTATACTATCGGCAAAGAGCAACACTTAACCACGCTCGGTGTGACATGGCAGGCGCGTGAAGACAAAATACGATACGATGTACGTAAAATCAAATCGACGGATAAGATAACGAAGCGAAACATATTATCGGAAATAGCTAAAATATACGACCCGTTGGGGTTGTTAGGGTCCATAATAATGCATGCGAAAAAATTAATGCAGAATGTGTGGCGGTGTAAACTGAAATGGGACGAATCAGTTCCACAGGATATACATTCGGCGTGGATATCCATTCGACAACAACTAGATTTGATTAATCAAATCGCGTTCGAGCGTAAAATTTCGTTAGATAATAATCACGACATACAGTTGCATGGATTTTGTGATGCAAGCGCCATCGGGTATGGAGCTTGTATTTACGCGCGATCGATTAACGATAATCAGACAACCAATGTAAGGCTCTTGTGCACTAAATCGCGAGTAGCCCCAATAAAACAAATGACCTTGCCACGACTTGAACTTTGCGGCGCGTTGTTATTGTCCCGATTATACAAAGGAGTGAGGAATTCATTACGCGACATACGGCAATGTAAAATCACATTCTGGTGCGACCCGACAATCGTACTTCATTGGATTCGAATGTCCCCGCATTCATTAAATGTTTTCGTATCTAACCGCGTCAGCGAAATCCAAGGGCACACTAATCCGGAGAATTGGCGGTACGTTCGTACAAACGACAATCCGGCCGACGCGATTTATAGAGGTCAAGAACCGCGGGCGTTTTTACGAAACGAAATATAGTTCACGGGACCGAAATGGCTCGTCGAAAATGATGACAGGTGGCCCAAGGAAACTGCGATTAATCGAAGTGCCTGAAACGAAAGGAAATGTATGCGCAATAACGATGTTACAAGAACCAACGATCTTTGGTAGATATTTATCGTATTCTAAGTTAATTAGAATCGTTGCTGCAAAATCTTTTCCTGCTCCGAAACGCCAAGTTCGGACAGGGGAGCGTTCAAGTTAATTATTCTACAAGTTCAAACCTTAAAACGATAAAAATCGGTAACAAAAGAGTTAATTACTCGTACTTAGGTACTTTCGGTAACTCACGGTAAAGTTAGGCGCCAGGCGCATGTGAACACGCCACGATACTAATGAAAACGGTATTTAAGATAACTTCTCAAAATTTAATAATGAGTCGCGGGTCTATAGGATTTTTGTCCTATGGTTGAGAGAGAGGTAGTAAGAGAGACATACACGTGGTGATATAAATAGACATATATATACATATTTGAACACTTAGGACTAACAATTTTACATATGATTAATATAAATGAACAATATAATTACGTAATAACATTAATATAAAGACTAGCGGTATGGATAAAATATAATATCAATATACAGGGTGATTCAAAACAACCGTTTGTCCTTAAAATGTCGTATTCCTGACTCGATTCTAAGACGATTTTTCCTTTGCCAAAATTTTATCCGAAGCTTAGTATTCGAAATATAAAAAGAAATAGTTAGCGAATTACAGCACGAGTACGGGCGGTAATCAGGAGCGGCGCAACACATTATCCGACGCGGGCGATTACGTGAGCGCTTGAAGCGATCAGCAGTTTGTTACACGCGGCGTGTGTGCCTGTGTGTGTGTGTGTACGTGCATACACACACACACACACACACATACACACACACTCTCTCTCTCTCTCACTGATTCTTACCTTGTAGAGATGTTTAATGTCCTTTGACGAATAATGGTTGCCTGACTAGATACAATCCGATATTGACACACTGTGACACATTGCATAATAAAATAATTTTTTTTGTAATAAATTGTATTGACACTTTGACTCACGCACTTGATTAAAAATTATTGTAATAAATAACTGATTACAAATTACAACACATAATCACAATCTGAGAGAATTTTCTCTTAGAATTTGCACTGAAAATTGTGGTAATCGTAGGACAATATTGTATGGAAAAAATTTTATTAGAATTCCTCTAATTAATATTTATCACATTAAAATTAATAATATCTATTAAAATAAAATATAAAATATGTTTGATTAATTTTACTATACAGTTTAGTAAAATTAATCAAATATTTCATATTTCATATTTTATTGTGATAGATATTATTTTTAATATGATAAATAATAGTCAGAGAAATTCTAATAAAAATTTTTCCGTACCATATTGTCCTACGATTACCATAATTTTCACAGTAAATTCTAAGAGAAAATTCTCTCAGTGTTTTGATTAATTATTAAAAATTACTTGTAAAAACGCGCGCGGCGCGCACAGCACACGTTACTCGATACGGACGGCAATAGTTTACACGGCAAGGACGCGACAATCATAATTCTCACAGATTGTGATTTATCACAATAAAATATAAAATATGTTTGATTAATTTTACTATACAGTTTAGTAAAATTAATCACACATATTTCATATTTTATTGTGATAGATATTATTTTTAATGTGATAAATATTAATCAGAGAAATTTTAATAAAATTCTTTTTATACCGTATTGTTTCACGATTACCATAACTTTTAGGGTAAATTCTAAGAGAAAATTCTCTCAGTGTACCGATTAATTATTAAAAATCACTTGTAAAAAGGCACACGTTACTCGATGCGGACGACAATAGTTTACACGGCAAGGACACGACAACAGACTGCGGTGACGGACGACGCGACGCGTCGCGACACGTCTAGACGATAACAATCACGCGGCGTTGCCGAACGTGTGATTGACGCGAGACGCTATCATGTATTAAAACGTATAATAATTATGTTATTAAAAAAAGCATATTATAATGTATTATAATATGTTATGCAACGTCTTTTCCTGTGCCGAAACGCCAAGTTCGGACAGGGAAGCGTTCAATTTAAAGATTCTCCAAGTTTAACTAATAAAACGGTAAAAATCGGTATCAGAAGAGTCAATTCTTCGCCCTTAGGGGCGTTCATTAACTCACGGTAAAGTTGGGCGCCAGGCGCGTGTGAACGCGCCACGATAATACTGTGAACGGTACTTAACGTCACTTCTCCAAAAGTCATACAGAGTCGCGGGTCTATAGGAGTGATGGGTCTATGGTTGAGAGAGAGGTATAGAGAGACATACACGTGGTGTTAGAATTTGACAGATATATATATTTGACACTTAGGATTTACAATTTGACATCGGATACATACAATCGGATAAAATAATTAGGTAACAAACAGTAATAGATAAACTAGCGGTATGGAAACAAAAGTATAATATCATAAGATCGGCGAATATCGGTATTTTCGGAATTGACTTACAAAATTAGTATTAATTATACAAGGTGAAACAGTTTATATAATTTCGCGACAATAATATACAAACGGAATAACAAATACAAAATCGGTAAACGTTATGATGGTCTAACTTATTTTCGCGGGCACGCGGTATAGACAGAGGTCACAATACGATACTCCGAGACACGGCACGGTATGCACAAAAAAAGATAACAATTAGATGACGGAAATTTCGTGACTCTTTCGCCCGACTTTCTCGCCGAGTCGAAAACAATGAAATAGTTAACAAACTCGCGGAGACGGCTACACGCAAATTCCGAAAATCTAATAATTGAGCCTATAAAAAAAACGTGACTCTGAATATCTCGGTAACCCGAATTTATAATAATTACTCTCGAGACGATGGACTGTCGGCGGCACTTTTCGGAGAGGGCTCGGCTCGCGAAACGCAAAGTCGGCTGGCCCCGCGATACGATACTCCGAAAAACGAAAAGAGAGAGTCCGCTCTCTCACACACAAAACGATACGAAAAATGAGAGAGTGCGGTACTCACGGTAATTACGATACACGATCAATATCTACGGTACCAACCAACACGTAGCTACGACTACTCGAGAGGCGGCTTACAGTTTCTGGCGGTGAAGTCGAGTCCTCGGGTCGCACTTTTGGAGTCCTGGAGTCACCCTCTCTGGTCTAAGGCACACCGAACAGTGGAGACCGGGCCTCGCGCGTCTCGGTACCTTCTTTTTCGCGCCGATCTTTTGCGCATTCCCTCGATGATAGGGTCGATGGTGGGAGCCCTAAGGTCTCCCCCCGCCTCTCCCTTTAGCTGAGGTAATTCTCACGCCGGTAATGTATCGCTGGTTGAGAGGATTTTCCTCCGGGTTTCTTCCCGCGGCATCTCTCCTTCGGGAACAAGCGGGAGGCTGGCCGGGCCCTCCGTAGTCCCCCTTCAGGATCGGCCCTGTGGTTGCTTTGGCTCCCGGAGTCCTCTCGGTATCTATAATGTTTCAACGCCTAAATTCTGCGCGAGATATATCAAAGTAAATTACGAATACTTGATACTTAACTGCGCGAGGTCCCGCGCTCTCTCTCTCCTACGCTCGCTCCATCCTTCTTTCGCGCTGCGGCATTCTCCTTCTCTCTCTTGCTTCACATGTCTCTCTCCGGCCGCTCTCTCGAGCCGTCCTTGTCGCTCTACCTACAAATCGTGTCGCACGCGCATCGACAGGCCGATGCTGCGTGCAACTGCGATTCTCGTAAGGAATACGGTAAAAACGGAAGACGGAAAACGATGGATCGCACCCTCCCCGAAGTGAGGGGCGCTCCAGATCTCCGCGGCCTACCCGATCGGGCTTTTCGCCCTTGTGACGGCGCTCCAAAAGCGTCACGTCACAGTTATAATACATTTTTTTTAATGACTTAACATTATCCGCCCGTTTTGTCCTTTCTTTTTAAGCGAGACGTGAGAAAAATTATTGTTTTTTTATTATGTTTTGCGAACAAGATGTTCCATGTATAAATGTATTGGTCGCTGAAAAAAGCGGATTAATTTATAATAGGTGCTCAAAATGACCACCATCCATCCTTATGCAAGCTCTCATGCGTTTAAGTAAATTTAATTGGACGTTCTCCATTACTTCCTCTTCGATATTCCAAATTACATATCGCAATCTGGTTTCCAAGTCGTCGATGTCCTCGGGAACCGTTTTGTATATTGATTCCTTACAGTATCCCCATAAAAAGAAATCAAGAGGATTAAGGTCCGGGGATCTTGCGGGCCAACGTATCGGGCCATACCGACTCATCCAACGTTCAGGAAACTGCTCGTTCAAGTAGTTTGTTACAATCCTGGCGTTGTGTGGTCCAGCACCGTCTTGTTGAAAGAACATTTTATTTCTTTCAAATAGTGGCACTTCTAAAAAATCAGGCAGATTTTCTTCCAAAAGTTCCACGTACGTGACTAGTACGAAACTAGTCTCCAATAACTCGTCTAAGAGTCTTGACGTGTTGTCAAACCGACACTATGTTCGTTCTTGACATCTTAGAATTATAATTTTATTTTTAATTTTACAAATCACTTGATAAGGACTCAAAGAAAGGTTGAAACGTTGTGATTGAATAAATAATATTTGCCAGTACAATCGAGAGAAGATTTTTACCTTTTTAAAAAAAAAGAATATTCGTGTAAAGAAGAGAAAAAACAAACACAAAATGATAAGAAACAAAAGTAAGAAAAGGCAAAAAAACGAAAAGAAAAGAAAAAGAAAAAGAAAAAAAACGGTAACAAAATCAAAAAACAAAGATAGAGAATTTATTGCTGTAAGAGCCAATATATAATGCTTAGCAAATTTGCCAAGATGAGGAACTATCTCAAATCGAGATTTTATAAGTTCCCCTTCCTTCCTAACAAACCTTCTAAATTTCCTAAAATTAATAAAGACGAGAAAAATATATCGGTCCGAAAAAGTCGGCTGAATCGGGAATCGAACCCAAGAAAATCAAAAAAATTTTTGGGTTTTCTCGGCCATGACTCCCGCCTCGATCCGCAGCCCTCACGATGTCCTTAGAGGGATTGTCCGTTCGTGTCGCGGGCCCACGGCTACCCGTTCCGCGTCGGCGAGTCCTCGCGCGTCGGCGACGGCAATCGGGGTGCTCGCGGTCCCCTCCCGGCCGTACACGGCTCTGCCCGGCGGTAGTTCGGGCCGCAGCGGGGGCATTGGCGCAACGTTACGCCCCGCCACCTACACCGTAACAGTAATCGTGGACCCGCCTTAGCGGACAGGCCATGTACGCGTGGGCCTGGTTTCCACAATTCCAGCACCCACGCTGCAGCTCGCGGATCGGTGCCCCCCCGGGGGGGACCGATTGCGCTGCACTCGCCCAGAGCGCACCCTCGGTGTCCTCCCCGGGGATGTTGCCCGCTCCGTCGTCTGCGGTGCTGGCGGCGTTCGCGTCTCCGGTTCTCGGCGAGGCTCGCTTGACGTCTGAGCCGGAGTATCCCGCGTCTCCGGGAATTCGCGCACCACCGCCCCCTCGGTGGTGTAGATGGCCGCTTGGACCTGCCCGGCCGTATCCTCCAGGTCTAGCCAAAACCCTTTATCGTGGCGCTCTATGAACGCCACGACCTCGGGGTGTCGCCTCCAAAAATTCCGGGGGTGCGTCCGGGCCGCCACTCGCCCATAACACTTGCGCGGCATCTACAAATCGGTAACCGGAAAGTGACAAGCCTCTATGTCCTGTATATGTAATTTACCTGCGGGCGTCCCGTCCAGTTGTGCTAATTCATACACAACCGGGGAGATCACCCGCGCTATCCTATAGGGTCCCTGAAACCTGTGAGCTAGTTTTGCTGCTATTTTATCCGCAGCGAACGATAAGGTATGTTGCCGCTTTAATACAAGGTCTCCCACCCGAAACCTTCTATCTCGTCTACGTAAGTTATAGTGGGAGGCCTGTTTCTCGTATGCTTTATTCAAATTTTCTATTACCCATTCGCGCAACGACTGTAACTTCCGCATTCGATCTGCCCATTTTTCGGTATCTTCTACGGTAACCTCGGTAGCGTTCTGTGTGCGTCTACTCAGGGAGTAGACCGGTACCAATTCTCGACTCTAATTCAAGAAAGCGGGAGACGCTCCCAGCGACGAGTGACACGCGGTATTATATGCGAAACGAAATTCGGGAAGATGTTCGTCCCACTCGCGATGATCTTTATCTATAAACGAAATGATCATAGTTTTGAGGATCCTATTCATTCGCTCTACCGGATTAGCTTGAGGGTGGTATGGCGGTACGGTAGTATGAATTATGTTGTGTTGTGACCGGACGTATGCGAGGGGATCCTCTTGCGATTTATCGGCTCCAGAAAAGCCCCGCTTTCACCTTGAGTGGTCGCCAGTTACTTTAACTTTAGGAAATAACAAGGTTTGCTGATGCAGATGGTCCTTGCCGCAACGATGTGAAGTGCCGCTGCGCCTCAATCGTCTTTGTCGGCTGCCGCGCCGCCTTTTGAAAATGGCCGCTGGACTCTAGCAGGATTGTACCTGTCTTGGAAACGACATACCTGCTACGTCGAATCCGCACGACGTACTGGTGACGTCGTAGCTGCAATCGGCTATCTCCTTTCCTTTATTTCAGCTCGTCGAGGGATTCTCATCGCCGTCGCTGTAGATACTGAACCGGAAGGCGGATCGTCGTGGGAGTGAATACGTAGGTAAGTAATAACTGTTCTTTTTAGTTCCAGGTGGTTTATTCCGTAGAACTCAGTAATCACTTTTGAAGACCGTACGCGTACATCATGTTTATTAAACGACTAACGACTGCAACGAACTTTCGCGTTACATCCGGACGAAGGTATACGATTCGCCGTTTTGCTTTCACCAGTTGATACTCACTACTTGACTTACGAAGCTAACTAGCTCGTTTACCGTTGCCGTTCGCCTCGAGTGGTGGTCGCTCGCGCCTTATATACTATCGACGCGTCGCGCTCTCGCCCTTCCACTCGGCCGCTGGCCAATCGGAGGTGACTGCCCCACCGTGGGGTTCGGAACGAATCCCGACGCTCGGGTGTAAAGTCGGCTCCGCGTGAGTTAGCGCTTTTGCTTTTCTGACGTTAAAGCTTGTTCGTCCAGAGTTCACAATATATTAACTTTTGTTGGAATGCGTTTAATTTTATGTCGCGATTAGAACACATTATTACGCGTTAGTTAACCGCCTTAAACTATTTATATAATAAAGTTCAATATAATTATAAATATTTTAACGTAGGTATAAATATTTTTGTAAATAAAATTATTTCGCATTAACTCAATTTAAACTAAATTTATATAAAATTAAAATACGCGCATGCTCTTTTTATAACATAACTAAATTTGTACTTTTGTTTCATGCGATATAAATAATTATTAATTTATCTAATAAGCGTATAACTAAAAAACATATCACCGAAGTGTTTAGACTTCACTTATTATACCTACTTATTGCTATTATAATTATTAAATATTTTTGGTGAGTCCAACGGGTGTCCATTACGCAAGTATCCGATTTTGATTACTACGAGTTGTAGGCCGTTATTTATGTGTGATATATGTTCTGGTGGATCGTTTATTATCACATCAATCATTTAGAGATGTCCATTAGAGTATTTTACCGCCAGCCTTCGACTTAGGGTCAGAGGTTTGCTGGACCGTTGTTTTATCTCTAGATGACCTTGATTTCACATAATGAGTACGATTTAGGCCGACTCGTATCTCCATGTACTTCGGATCTGGTTATGATCATTTGCGCGATCAAACGCACGTTAGACTCTTTTTATGCATTAGATTTTGTTTTATTATATGTCCTACTTAAGAATCTAGAATTAAATAAAAATATGATTTTTATGGATGTTCAACACTTACCATAACGATCTTTGTTATTCTTGGGTCTGGACTGGATCTGACGACTGGCCCGCACTCATGATACCCATCTACGTGACGACTAGTATTAATTGGAAGTCTATCGTTATATGATAGATTATCTCCCTTATTGATTTTATATCAATTTTGTATTAATGATATTGGAGCGTTATGTAATAACGGTTAACGTCCATTGGGTAGTCAGGAATGCGAAACAGTCGAGATCGAATGTCCATCAAAACTTAAACTAAAAATTTTGTTTTTGCGAGTTGATCGATATACTTAACTTAGACTCTTATTCCTAATTAGTTTATTTACATATATACATCTTACAGGTCCGCATCTATGTCTCGGTGAGGCGTCCTGGTAGACTTCGGGCTCTCGTCTGGGTTGCAGTGGAGTCCTTGGGATATCGGTCGGATGATCATCACGGGTAAGCAGCTTTGGATCGCGACCAGTGGTCGGTCGCAGTGTTTCTCCGCGAACGTCTTCATAATTTTATTGACGAATTCAGTACCATTGTCCGTCAAAAGAAATCGCGGCGCGCCCCACCGGGACACTACTAAGTCCTCGAGAGCCTCGCAAATTTTTCTACCATTGGCCGCTCTTAGGGCTTTGCACTCAACCCATTTCGTAAATAGGTCCTGTACGACCAAAAGGTATTGGAATCCGGCCTTGCTACGCAGTAACGGACCCACGATATCGGCCGTCCGCGATGTGGCGTCCCATCAGACCCGCCGGACCTGCCTGGTCAACTTTAGTCCGCTGACACAGGTCGCAATTTCGTACGTATGCGGTAACTTCGCAAAACAAATTCGGCCAAAAATACGATACGGCCACGCGTTGAGAAGTTTCTTCAACCCCCAAGTGTCCCGCTTGCAGCATGTCGTGCGACTTTCTCAGGGCCTCGATACGGTATTCTTTCGGTAACACGAGCTTCCATCGGTCTAAATTTTCCACGATATCCGAAATCACGCGCTTCGGTCTCAAAAAATATAGCCTACCGTCCAGTACCTTCTATTGCGTGAACCTACTCGGAGTCTCAATGATTTCCTTTAATCGTTTTCGGTACCACTCGTCCGTAATGTTCTCTACGTCTATCGTCTCGATCGCGGTATTCACCAAAACGTTATCTGTTTTGGTATCATTTCGGTATCTTCCCCCTCGTATATTCGTGATAGGGCATCCGGTACGTGATGCAACGCTCCCTTACGATGTATGACCTCGTAGTCATACTCTAATAATTCTAACGCCCATCTTGCTAATCTACCCTTTGGATTCTTTAAATTATGTAGCCAGCGTAAGCTACTATGGTCGGTAATTACGGTAAAGCGGTATCCTTCGAGGTACGGTCGAAACTTCTGAATTGCCCATACGACCGCTAAACATTCTTGTTCGGTAACCGTGTATCTCGTTTCGGGATCTGCCAGTGCTCTACTCGCGAACGCTATCACTCTCTTCCCCGTCTATTGTCTGCGTTAACACCGCGCCTAATCCCACCGAACTCGCGTCTGTCTGTAGTATGAACGGTATCTCAAAATTTGGACAAGCCAATATCGGAGCGGTAACTAAATGCCCTCGTATCTGTCGAAAGGCGCGATCCTGATCATCCCTCCATTCTCAGCGCCTGCCCTTCTTCAAAAGACGCGTTATGGGCTCGCTGAGCGTCGCGAACTGCGATATAAAACGACGGTACCAAGATGACATTCCCATAAACCTTCTTAACTGCTTAATATTTCGCGGCGCGGGATATTCCAGGATCGGTCGCGTCTTTTCGGGATTCACGGTGAGGTTTTCTCGCTGTACAATAAACCCTAAATAGCGCACCTGAGAGCAACAAAATTCGCATTTGTCCGGGTTAACGGTAAGTCCGGCGGTAACTTTCTTTAACCAGACCATATACTCTTCAAACGTAGGCATGACTATTACGATATCGTCCAGGTACGCGAACGCGTGAGGTTCCATTTCGGGGCTTATTAACCGGTCTAATAAACGTTGGAAGGTAGCCGGAGCCCCCGTAAGACCATATAGCATTCGCGTAAAATAATATAATCCCATCCCTGGAACACTAAATGCGGTAACCTCTCTACTATTTTTGGCTAACGGTATCTGAAAATATGCCTGACTTAAATCGATAGTCGAAATATATCGAGCCGATCGTAACTTGTCCAAAATCCTGTTCATATTTGGCAACGGATACGCGTCTTTCTTCGATACCCCGTTGACCTTTCGGAAATCTAGACAAAAGCGGTATTTACCGTTCGGCTTCTTTACCATCACGATAGGATTCGACCACTCGCTATAGGATGACTCTATGATTCCCGTCGCGAGCATTTTCTCAGTCTCCGCCCGTATGGCTTCCTGTACTTTCGGCCAGTGTTGTGAGACGAGCCCGGTTTTCTTGCGCATGCGCGGCGAACGTAGTATCAGTGAAGTAACTTCATATGTAAAAAG
Source organism: Nylanderia fulva (assembly GCF_048542155.1). Lineage (NCBI taxonomy): Eukaryota > Metazoa > Arthropoda > Insecta > Hymenoptera > Formicidae > Nylanderia > Nylanderia fulva. The sequence continues at coordinate 81,411 of NW_028190268.1, read as the reverse complement.
GTGTACCGTTAGTCACCCGTATAGTTGTAAGTTATAATTTTGTAAATTTTTATTAAAAAAAAGATAAACAAGACGGAGGGATATAAAAATAACTTTAAACAAAATATATAAAAACTAAAAAATTTTATTTGGCAGAAAAATTATGGAATACTAACATTTGTTGCAAGGGTAAGGGAAACTGCCAAAAACCTTACCAGTATTCAAAAAACAAAAGTACATTTATTAAAATACAAAATAAAATTATTTTATAAATATAAAAATTAAATTTTTATATTAATATTTAAATTTAAAAGAAAATAAATATTGCGTCCTAGATAATAAACAATAAAATAAAAAATATTTGCCATAACTTTAAAACTAAAAATTTTATAAAATTTATAAAAATATTAATTCTATATAAATATTTAATGGCTTACATTTAATAACTTTATAATAAAAATATCTTAAATTTATTAAATAATAAAACTAAAAATAATTAAAAAATAAAAATATTGCACTATCTTTGGCAAGAAGAAAATCTGGAAAATAAATAAAATTAATATATACATCTATGTAAAAATTAAAATATTACACTTCGCATCTTTGGCAAGAAGTAAATCTGAAAAATAAATAAAATTAATATACACATATAAGATACATATATGTAGCATGCATTAATAAATCTTGGCTAGATGTTGCAAAAAAATTAAAAATAAAAAAGCAAAATTAAAAATTAAAAATAAAAAAGCAAAAAAAATTATAAATTAAAAAACAAGCATAATTAAGCACCATCAGATGTGCCTTTTTCTCCGTACAAATTTTGAGCATTATGCAGTTCAAGATGTCTTGAGTTAGGTTGAAAATTTATACAATTAATATTTTTTGCTTGAAAACTGGACCGAACTACACAAATAGAAGAAAGTGACTTATTACTTAAACGATTTCTTTTTTTATTTTTTACATCGGTTACAATAGAAAAAATTCGTTCGGCCTCAGCATTTGAGTGGGGAAAAGAAAGAACTACGTTAACTAATGATTCTAAATTTGGAAACATCTTTTCCCCATCGAAATTTGTAGATTTAAAAATATTTTGCCACATTTCATCTATTTCTAAGCAAGCTAATTCTTTTTTCCGGTCTTCACTAAAACTTGATGGCAAAATTCTCCATTCAAAAGCTAAATCAGTTATGTCAATATCATTCAATATTCGCTTCGCGATAAAAGTTAAATCTTTAATTTTTAATCTACCTTCATAATACAAAGCAATTTTTGGATCTAAAAAAGTTAACTGTTGAAAAAGTGTATCTTTAAAAGGCAAACGTTTAAGCATTTCTCGAACTGCAGTAATGTGAAAATCCAAACATTTCATTCTAATTTGTTGCAAACATTCCAAAGACAATGTATCCAAAAAACTCTCACATTCGGGCCCTACATATATATTTTCTAAATTTTGAATATGATTTTTATTATCTAAATCTAAATTATTAATATCTTTTAAAATATCAAATGTAACAAAATTTTGAGCAATTTTTGAAATTAACTCCCGACTACTTTCATATAATTTATGTATTAATATATCACGCGATTGAAATAATGCATTAAAATTATTAAAAAAATTTAACGAATATTTTAAAAATAGTAAATATGCTTTAACAAAATCATCGTTTAAGGATTCTAAAATTACTTCGGCAGATTTTAATTTATCTTCTACTGACGCTAAAAGAAAATAACTTTTTAAAACTTCCCAATTATCGAGAAGTCTAACAACGCATTTATGTAAACAAAGCCACCTTGTTTCCGATAATTTTAAAATTTTACTTTTTTGTACTTCAAAAAAATTTTGAAATTCGCCCAAAACTGCACATCTCTTCGCACTGCCCGAAATATAAGTGGCAACTCCTCTAATTAAATTTTCGCAAGAATTCGGTAAATTTTCACACGCTTTACTAGCTATAATCGCGGATGAGTGGCAAATACAATTTAACGTTACTAATTGCGGTACTTCTACTTTAAGACGAGACATAAAAGAATTATTGCATCCAATCATAACGGATGCATTATTGCACGCCAAGCCAACAATATTTTTAATCGGAATTTCTTTTTCTTTTAAAAAATTTGTAAATATTTCAAAAATTCTACTCGCGGAACAATCCGTTGCATCTAAAGCTAACAATTTTAATAATTGAGTCGTGACTTTTTTATTTAAAGGCGAAACATATTTTACGAGTAAACACATTACTTTAGTATCTGATATATCCGTACTTTCATCGATCAAAATTGAAAATTTACATGTTTGCAAATATTGAATAATTGTCTCGACTTTGCGTTTTGCTATAACATTTTTAACAATATTTGCACACTTATTTCGAGCAAGTGAAAGATCTTGCACAACTTTGGGCTCTATGCAAATATCTTTTAATAAAGGAGTTAAATGATCCGCGCAATAAAAAGCTACGTTATGTTCAGCAAAAAAAGCAGATAATTTTATTTCGGCGCGTTTAACTTTATCTTTATGTGACAAATTACTATTAACACTAACGGTGGCTTCAAAATTAGACAAATTTATATTTTTTATATGTTTTGCCGTCTGTGAGTGTGCAGTTAAATTTGTTTTGCAACATCTAATGGCCTTATTACATGCAGTACAAAGCGCTTTATTCTGAATGTCAGGATGAGGAGTTAACCACCCTTTAAAATTATTTTCATCTAACCAAGAATTTTGAAAATTTCTAAGTCTACGTTTCTTGATAACTCCTTTACCAATATTACTGCTACTATTACTACTACTACTACTACTGTTATTATTGCAATCCATAATTTACATTTACTTACTGGTATTCAACTTCTTCCGTTGGGCGAAAGCTTTCGCGTTGTAATCCTCTGTTGGGCCAAAGCTTTCGCGCCAATTCGCGCCCATATCCTCTGCAGACAGTCATCTAGATACGTGTCTGTTAATACTAGCCTAACAGACAACATGGCCGCGCATGTGCGAGAAAACCGGGCCCGTCTCACAACACTGCTTTCGGTACTAAATAGCAACGTTGCTTAATCGGGGGGCTCGAACCCACGTCTATCGTGTGTTCTGTTAATGCGGTAACTCCGGGGGTGTCCGTGATTGGCGGTAGCGTTCGTAAAAATTTTCCCAGGGTTTGTTCTTGCGTGGGCGTCAAGTCGGATAACCCACAGCACGATATCCCCTGCGTACTTTCGGTAGTGAGGCGGTAACAAATGTGTGGCGTTTGCGTAAAATGCCATTCGCTTGTGGCAAAATCTATCACTATGCCGAACTTTGTCAAAAAATCAATCCCGAGTATACACGGTACAGCTAAATTCGGTAACAAATCAACGGTGATTTCACGGCATCTACTTCCAATTGTATCGGTACGGTGGCCTCGGCTATAATATCCGCGAGCTGACCGTTCGCGATTCGGATCTGAATTCCTCTAGTGCGGGAAGTCGGGATGTTTAACACGTCGATTATCTTCATTCCCTCGCGGCCTATCAATGTACGATTCGACCCCGAGTCCACGAGAGCCGTGAGGCTATGGCCGCGTATCGTGACGCAGAAGAAACGCAAAGACGGTAATATTTCTTTCCCGACGATAACATAAGAATAATTACGGGTCTCGCTCTTAAAACTCGGAGTCGTAGGGACCCTCTGTACGGGCTCCGGTTCGCGTTTCCCGTACACTTTGTACACGTTTGTACGGTAACATCCGGTTTCCCGCAGCGATAACAATACTTCCGGCAAGGTTCCGCACATCCGCGTGCGCGATGTCCGGTCTTATTACAATTCCAGCACTTTATTATGCTGGCGTTATTTGTAGCCGGATTAACGGTATCCCCGGAGACGGTATCCGAAACGGTAACCGACGCGGTAACTTGAGCTCCGATATTTGTAGCGGTATTCGCGGTTGTTTTCTTCGCGGCCCTTTTCTCTTTTCGAGTAGCGGTCGCGGCCGCAACAATAATCGGGGCTCGCGTTTTCCCTTTTGGCGCGTGATACGCTAAATCCGGGAAAATAGACTGTTCGGGCGGTAACGGGGGACGGTAATTTTTCTCGGCCAGAAAACTTCGTTCAACTCGCGTCGCCAAATACTCGAGCGTCGAAAAATCCTCGAACTCTTGTCGCCGAATCGTGATCTGTAATTTCGGTAACATTGCGGTGTGCGAAATTCAACTGTTCCGCTAAGGGCCACTGAGGGGACATCCGACTCAACAAGGCCCATAAACAAGTCAGGTAATCGGCCGCACTCTCGAATTCTCCCTGCGTTCTACGGAAAATCTCATCTCGGAGCGCGTATTGATAATCGGGATCTCCGAATCTCCCCCTCCAGGCAGTCTCGAAATCACGCCAATCCCTACAATTCTCTGCCTCTAATCGTACCCAATATAATGCGGTATCTGTTAAGTACAACGGTAAGCACTTGAACAAATCCGCGTCCGAAATCGGTACTATGGCGCGGGCCTCCTTAATTCTCAGCAAAAAGGCCTCCGCGTCACTACCCCGTTTCCCCGAGAAATGTAAATTCCACTTTCTCATTAGATTGTATGCCTCCGCGGTGGAGGCTCGTCCGGGTCGCGGGTTATTCGCCTCCGGCGCGGGATTGCGATACCTAACTTGCGGCCTAACCGATTTTCGCTCGACCGGCTCCACCTCATGAATCCCCTCGAACGACTCGAATAAGGGGGGTGTAGGGTCGGCTGCGGCCCCCTCCTCTAAGGGATTCCTACCTAACATCGGTTCCGATACCCCGCTGGGGGTACTTTCCTCTGTCGCCATTTGCCCTCTTGCTATTTCCTCTTCGTATTGCAATAACCGCGCCCGTAATACCGGTACAATTCCCTGTGTACTTAGATTCCTATCCGCCAAATGATGTCGCGCTTGACTCTCCGTTAAGCTTTGTATCCACTGGTGTGGATCACTGCCTGGCCTCATCGGTAACTTTAAACTAAACGGTAATGAAATTGGAAAATTCAAATCTAGTTGAGAATAAACTGAAGCAAAAAAACTGTTATAAGTGACTAGTTAATCTAAGAAAAGAAAGAAAAAGAAAGAAAAAAAAAATTATTACACGCGATTATAAAAAAAAAACCCCGATACTAATATCCCAAAAGGAAAAGAGAAAAAAGTTATGTGAACGAAAGAGAAAAAAGAGAAGAGAAAAAAAAATTTTGTAAAAGGAAATCTAAAGTAATAATAAAATAATAAAAATAATAATATAAAAAATTATACTTAGTGTTGAACCACAATAAATATTAGAAATGATCCGAAAGAAAAAAACAAAAGGAATAATAATAATAGTCTTAGAAGTTACAAGAAATTAAACCCGTGTAAGTAAATATTCAAAACAAAAAAAAAATAATAAGTTCGATACGAAAAGAAAAAGAAATAAAACAGACAAAAAAAAATATAGGTTTGCTAAGAAATTTCGGCAAGCTAGAATTAAAAAAAAAAAAAAACGATAATAAGTCTCGGTATCAAAACAGGGAAAAATAATAACTTTCAGTCACGAAGTGAAGATCAGAAAAGAAAAGAAGAGAAAAAAAATTAATAATAACTCTAACAATATAGAAAGACGATAATAAAAGAGAAAGAAAAAAAAATAATAATAATAACTCTAACAATATTCGATGTAAAGACGGAAGGAAAAGAGAAAAAAAAATATACTAACAATAAGTAAGATTAACTCTCAACGGTTGACTCAAGATATTCAAAAAAGAAAACAAGAAAATAAAAACACGACTGTTATTCCGAAAAGGTAAAAAGAAAGAACAAAAGAACCAAAAAAAAAATTTAATACGAAACAAACGACTAAGTTCGGTATCCTCGTATAGGTCTAAACGATATCAAGAGGTCAGGGTACTCGCTCTAAAGGCTGAGTAGCGGTATCCGCGCACAACAAACAAAACAAGCAGGAAAAAAAATTATATATATCTGAAATCGAAAATATCAACTTATGCGACCTCTTTAGAAGTCGGAACAAAACTCAATACGGAAAGCGAGAAGGCAAAAAAACAAAGGTATCTCTCAAAATAATATATTCTTATATTTCCCTCGACTTGTTTTTGCTAACGATAATCACAAGCACGGCGGCGAATAACCGAAAATGTCCGGACGGTCACAAAAATAAACGAGGCACGGGCGAGAAAAAAACAAAAGAGGAACGAAGCTAGTTCAAATATTTAACAGACGAAAGTACTGGAACGGTATTCGGTACCCAGATATACGATAACAAAAAAAAATTCGCAAAATATTCGATATCAGGCCTAAAACGAAAGGTCGAAAAAGAGAGGAAAAAAAACTGCGAAGGATTGTAGGCACTTTCCCCTCAATAATTATTTTAAACAAACGGTAAATTGGCGCACTCAATTGCGGCGCCGCGGTATTGTAATCGGCCTATTTCCCTATGGCTCACAAATTTCAGAAACGTGGATAGCTGGCTAAATTACTTACGGCAAAAAAAAATTTTCCCACAATCTTCAAATTAGTCTTCTACGGTATCACTGTTACGACACTAAAAATTTTCCCACTAACTAACGAACAATAAACGAAAAGAACGGAAATGAGAACAAAAAGGCGAAAGAAAAAAAAATTGTTTAAATGGAAAAAAAAACATAAAATATTAACTCACCCACAAAAAAACTATTTTCGGTAAACAAATTCAAAAAAGGAAAAGGAAAAATTTTCAGGTATAATACTCTCTCTCTCTTCCTATAATATTCTCTTGGCGTGGCCCCACGTTGGGCGCCAAAAATTTGCAACGTCTTTTCCTGCTCCGAAACGCCAAGTTCGGACAGGGGAGCGTTCAATTTAATTATTCTACAAGTTCAAACCCTAAAACAATAAAAATCGGTAACAAAAGAGTTAATTACTCGTACTTAGGTACTTTCGGTAACTCACGGTAAAGTTGGGCGCCAGGCGCATGTGAACGCGCCACGATCCTAATGAAAACGGTACTTAAGGTAACTTCTCAAAATTTGATAGTGAGTCGCGGGTCTATAGGATTTTTGGTCTATGGTTGAGAGAGAGGTAGTAAGAGAGACATACACGTGGTGATATAAATAGACATATATATATTTTGAACACTTAGGACTAACAATTTTACATATGATTAATACAAATGGACAATATAATTACATAATAACATTAATATAAAGACTAGCGGTATGGAAAAAATATAATATCAATATATATGCGAATATAGCGGAATGACGGAATTAATCTATTAACTTTTCAGTAATGATAACAATTTTTAATACTTTAAATAATTTTTTGACAATATTATACGCACGGAAGTTACACCGAAAAAATCGGTAAACGTTAGGCTGTTCAAACTTATTATCGCGGGCACGCGTTACATACAGAGGTCACGTAAATATAATTCGAGACACTGCGCGATATACAAAAAAGGTAACAAAGAGATGACGGTAATTTTGTGACTCTCTCGCACGATTCTCTCGCCGAGTCAAAAATTGAAATCTTTAACACACTTGCGGAGAACGGCTGTACGCAAATTCCGAAAATCTAATAATAGAACATGTAAGAAACGTGACTCTGAATATAGCGGTAAACTAGAAGTTACGATAATCGCTCTCGAAACGATTGACTGTCGGCGGCGCTTTTTGGAGAGGGCTCGGCTCGCGAAACTCGAAGTCGGCGGGCCCCGCGGGGGGCCTCTCCTGAGTATCGGGTACGATACTCAGAGAGAGAGACCGCTCTCTCTAACACAAAACGATACGATAATGAGAGGACACGATACTCACAGTAATTACTCTATTTTCTCGATACCCACAGCACCAACCAACACTTATCTACGGCTACTCGAGAGGCAGCTTACAATATTCGGCGGTGAAGAAATCGTCCCTTGGCAGTGTAGTAGAAGATCTGGAGGCACCCTCTCTGTCGTACGGCACACCGAACAGTGAAGAGCCGGGCCTCGCGCGCCTTGGTACCTTACGTGCTGCGCCGATCTCTCGCGCATTCCATCGATGATAGGGTCGATGGCGGGGGCCCTAGGGTCTCCCTGACTCTCCCCCTAGCTGGGGTAATTTCTCGCCGGTATCTTTGCTGCGCGAGATGTTTCTCCTAATTTGTGCCCTTGGCTTTTCTCCGTCGTCTCTCTTCAGGATCGGCCCTGGGGTTTATAAGGCTCGGAGTCCTCTCGGTATTCTGGAATATTTTACCCTCATAAATTTTGCGCTAGAGATATCTAATTGAATTTCGACCACTCGATACTTATCTGCGCGAGGTCCCGTGCTCTCTCTCACTCTCGCTCCATCTCTCTCCCTCTGCTGCGGCATTCCGGTATCCTCTGTCTCTCTTCCTCTTGCTTCACAAAGTTCTTCGGCCGCTCTCTCGGACCGTCGCTGTCGCTCTTCCTATGAATCGCGTTGCACGCACATCGACAGGCCGATGCTGCGTGCAATTGCGATTATCGCAAAAAATACGGTAAAACAAAATAAACGAAAACGGATCGCACCCTCCCCGAAATGAGGGGCGCTCCAAATCCCTGCGTCCTACCCGATTGGGCTTTTTGCCCTTGTGACGGGTGCTCCAAAAGCGTTACGTCACATTACATATTGTTTACGTTTTTGTCCCGCTGATAAATGTACAGGCGAATTAAGCATAGCGGAAATGGACGCAACAGAAATCCGAGTTATAAAAATTATACAAGCCGCAAGGTTTTCAGACAAAATACATAGAATTACGAACGCGTCGTCCAAATCAAAAGGTAAACTAGACAAATTAAGTCCCATGTTAAATAAAGACGGCCTGCTGCGCGTAGGCGGGCGCCTCCAAGCAAGCGAATCGACATACGACAAAAAACACCCGATATTACTACTGAGTCGTCATAAGGTTACAGATAGCATAATTCGCGAGGTGCATAATCGATATCATCATACCGGGATTTAGTCAACTTTACATCATATCAGACAAAAATTCTGGATTATAGACGGACGCAATCAGGTACACAAGGTGATCCGTACATGCATGCGCTGCTTTTGCGTAAGACCCGGTATGGTTGAATATAAGATGGGAAACCTTCCATCAAGTAGAGTTAGCCAGTCAATACCGTTCCCACATACCGGCGTCGACTTTTGCGAACCATTCTACATAAAAGAAAAGAAATTTCGTAATTGCGCGCGTATCAAGGTATACATATGCGTGTTTGTTTGCATGGCGATCAAGGCAGTGCATTTTGAAGTGGTCAGCGACATGACGTCCGAAGGTTTTTTGGGCGCATTGAGACGATTCATCGCGCGACGGGGTGTCCCGGAAAACGTGTGTTCCGACATGGGACTAATTTCGTCGGAGCAAATAATGAATTAAAGACACTATACGCGTATTTGAACTCTGACGATCATAAAAAGAATGTACAACGATTCGCCACACAACATTGTATTGTGTGGCATTTTATACCACCCATGGCTCCGCATTTCGGTGGACTATGGGAAGCAACAGTAAAATTATACAAACACCATTTCAAACGCGTAATAGGCGATTCACTCTTCACATTTGAGGAGTTAAACACATTTACGATTGAAATCGAGGGTATACTAAATTCTCGATCCATAGTTGCATTATCATCCGACCCGAATGATTCACTTGCATTAACACTTGCTCATTATTTAATTAGCAAACCGTTAACTGCCCTCCCGGAGGGGGATTTGTCAAATATTCCAGATAATCGGCTATCTACTTGGCAACACATCACCAAGGTTAGACAAAATTTTTGGTCACGATGGCACTTGGAATACTCAAATAAGCTGCAAATAAGGAGCAAATGGGTCAAAGACGGACCAGCGGTACAGAACGGGTCAATCGTACTCCTCAAGGAAAAAAATTTGCCACCAACACAATGGGAATTGGGCAAGATCGTGGAAGTACATCCCGGAGAGGACGGAACCATACGAACCATTGTTGTCAAAACAGCGAACGGATTACTAAAGAGGGGAACAAAATACATATGTCCTCTTCCTGTCGATACGTAATGACAACGATACGATTGTACTATAATTATACTCATAATTCTATCCGTTCTTACAGTCAAAATATAAGCGAATTATATAATTAGGGCGCATGAACACAATCACGACTCAGGCATGCACATGAATATGGTTACGTAAAGCCAGTCAACATGACCCAAGGCGTCGTGAACCACAACTCCGACAACATTCTCCTAAGCGTAGTTAAAAAAAAATGACTCATTGTCAGAGATGCTGTCCAGGCGTTGTTGTGAGTGAATCATGCAGAAAACAGCCCTAACGCTATTTCATACGCGTAGCCACTACGTATACGGTGATAAATGTTGATCGATACCTCTCAACGGGGGGAGGATGTAGTGGCGATGAGATATACGAATCGTGCACGACTTATACGTATGCGAACCCGATCATAATAAACAAAGCGTTATAATGTACACATCCGGATTCTCCGTCGTGCGGGCGGTCAACGGCATTATACAAATACGTCACGAGAGTATCAATATGTATATCGGCTCGGCGGCGCGCTCAAGTAAATGATGCGATCCACGGTACATCTAAGGATGCCGAAACACAGCCGGACGGGGCCAACGTAATTGGCCGAAGACAAACCAATAGTTTTAAACGTGCAGTTGTGACCGAACCTGTGTGGGTAGGGATCCCTCCATCGGACTTACCAATCACAGACGCCCCGCTTTCACCGGTATGGTCGCCAGTTCCTTTGGCCTATACAAGGAACAAGGTATTGAGATGCGTAGCGGTCCCTTTGTTGCCACCGTCCTTTGTGATGCCGCCGCGCCGCCTTTGAAGATGGCCGCTGCTGCGTCGAACGTAGTCGAGCGGGATAATGAAATCCGAGCTCGAGGCAGATAAACCAGGTACGTATTCACTTTCTCTGTTATTTCCAGGTCGCCGTGGGACTCCTCGTCACCAGCATGCAGTTAGGAAAAGTCCGAGAGGATCGACGCGGGATGTGACACTGAGGGTAAGTATCAATAGACTGTTTGTTATCCTGCACAATGTTTATTGCGTTTTTACTAGGATCAGTTATCGCACTTTACAATCTGCACAATGCACAATAGTTCCCAACGTCAGGGTTTAACGACTAGCCGCTCGCGAGTGCAGAACTCGTCTTACGTCGCGTACTCGTCGGACCAGTCGCCGTATTATAACACTACTTAATTTCCCGTTACAACGAAACACGATTTTAGCTGCGTTTCTCGCCACAGCGTAACAATACGAATTCGCGTAGATTCGCGTCGCGTCGGATTACGTTTCTTGCCGTAATACCTTAGACTATCGGACGTGGATTCGCGTTGTAAAATCTTCCGAACGACTGTGTCACGTCCGCTCGGCGTCGCGACTTATATAGTCCTCGGGGAGTAGCGCGCCCCGCTCCTGATCCGCTGGCCAATGAGCGCGCGGCGCCCCACTGCTACGGCTCCCGCGTATCGCGGCGCTCGGGAGTAGAGTACATTCGTCGAGAGTTCTTATTTCGACTTTTCGTAGCGTAAAGTTTACTCGACCAGAGTTCCTATTTAATTAATTTTTCTCAAAACGCTTATAAACGTCTTATACTTATACTAACGTGTTATAAACGGTATTTACATGTATTTACAACTTAGTAACTATTATCTTTTTATCTTTTTGTTTGTTTTTATATTTTTATAGGTTTTATCTAGGTTTTGTATATATATACTATATGTTAAGTTTTCTTTAAAATCTTGAATAAGCGCAATCTATTAGTAAAATAAAATAAGAATAAAAATAATTCAAATAACATTAAATAAATAATAATATAAATAAAAATCAAGTGTAAATATGTAAAAAATTAAATTGTTGGATTTTTCCTAGATTTCAATTAATAACGTTTTCGCGATTGCTGCGCAACTTATCATTTCGCGAGAACTTGTCACGTGTTGACTTCACAAGGTGTCCAAGTTAATTTAGTGACTATTTTTTGGTTGTGGGTTTTTTACCCATAATAATGTCTTGGGCGACTTGTGTGTCGTCACGAACAATTACTAGCTAAATTATTTTAAAACTTAATTTCCATGGCTATCCTATGAGTTAGCTCGTGTTTATTATTTTTAACTAAAAATTAATTCATCCATGGGTTCGTGTGGTACGAACAAGCTCGATGTCTGATTATGACCTTTGGAGGCTCAACCTCCCAGACCTTATCGGATTATGATTCCCGATCTTTGGATGGAAATTGCCGGTCTTTTATCCATATTTCGATGGTAATGGAAGTGTCCTATTCATCGAACTTGCTCGAATCGTCAAAACAAAACCAAGTTAACCTTTCGCGGTTTTTTCTCTATAGAGATCTTTAAAATGACACGCTAATTCAAATCAACCATAGATTTGCTCAATTGAGCCATGCGATGAGTTTACTCGAGCTAACGGTCCATAAAATAAAGAAATAAAAATAAATCAACGTAAATTTACTTTAGGCTCTTCCTTGCTCGATATTAGTGGGTCGCATTACCCTAAAACTTAAATTAACTTAACCTATGGATTATAATGTCTATTTACAGTTGGTTCGCAGGAGGGCTTATTCCGCGTGGGGAAAATCCTGGACAGGATGTTGTGGCTCCGTCAGATCTCGTGGGCTGGAAGTTTGCTGGATCTGCGACGGCTGCAACTGCGATGTCAGGATCTCCGGGCCGCGACCATCCACCGGTCGCACAGTCAGACGGGCCGATGAGGCGTCATTAGAATAAGCAAGAGAAGGGATAGCGGACCCTAGAAGAAAGAGAACGATTGTCTGTGCGTACAGTTCTGTTCTGATTTTAGCGTACTAAGCTACAAGTAGCTAACGATTAGAGTCATATCGAAATATAAAAGCGCAGTATACACGGAATTGTAGTTCGTGAATTAAGTAATAATAAAGACAATACAAAACATATACGAAATCACGGTGTAATTGAATCGGAATACATCAACCACATAACACTCTCAATCAAATTAAAATAGTGTAGATTTATCAAAATAGACGGGCCCTTGACATCTTTATAATGTCGTTTATCTATACGTGATTCATCTTTTTTTTCATAAGCTCTTTTTGCATCTTGAAAAGTAGATTCTGCCGTTCTTTCATCTGCTCTCTCAGAAAGGATATTAAAACATCTCGATCTTGGTTCTCTTTTCTTCTGCTTCTCATAACAAAATGTGCAGCCATAAAATGCATGAAAAGATTGCATGTTGAGAAGTTGCCACCGTGCAACAGAATCAGTTACAGCACATAAACGGATGACTTTACTGACAACCTCTTTTCCCTCGTGAATCCAAGAGAAACCATCAGAGGATAGTTTATTTGCTTCTTTGACAAAAGGTTGCAAGAAAACCATTTGATTCGGATCTTTAGGTCCAACATATAGCCCAGCAAGAAACATATATCTGCTGCGGTCTTTAAATGGGAGTTCATTGATGGTTACATAAATAGGCCACAATGATTTACCAGTTGACTTTCCAGTTTGTACACCGTCCGTAAAGAAAGAAAATGAAAAATTAAAAGGGGATGAGAGTATTACTCCAGAATCACAGTGCTTTTTGTACTGCTCTCCGTCATATATATCTTCGAAAGCATCAGAGCAATCTTTCATGCGATTAAATCTATGGGTTAATAATGAGGATGCTATACGTGAATCGCTTACTAATTTTTGTAACTGTGTTCTAATGATATGGATAAAAAAAGTTTGATGGCTTAGATACATCAACATTATTAGCACAATAAGAACAATGCACAGATTCTGACAAACAACTCTTTTCCCCTAAGTATATTTCACATGTTGGACAATAGATGTGATAAGATATGGTCTCTTTTTTTTCTCTATGTATTGAAAATATTTGTACTTTGTTTCTGGAATATCTTCCTTGTCGTAAATTGAGTTGACCATTCGGAGAATGTCAAGCTGTGCCTCCCATGTTAAATTATGTCTCACTCCTAACACAAGGCACATGAAAACAACATCACCAGCTGTAGTGTTTGTACAATTACACAATTTCTCTAAGAACTTTTTATTCTTTGTCTCCATACTGTTATGATCAATAGGATTTGATGAGGTGTAATTCGCCAAAGAGTCTTCCTCTGATGATAATATAGGCCTTGAGTCTCTCTCTGATGATGAGGCAGACTCTGAATTTTTTGATAAATCTAAGGCAATTTTTTTCATTTTCTCATTACTGTTAAATGGAATATCAGATTTAGTTGATTCTGTCACATCAGTGATGACTTCATGTATTCCATGAGAATTGTCCTTAAAAAGAAAAATGAAATGCAAGATGAAAACAACACAATCATTAAGAAAATGGGCATCTTATTCTACTAAAATATAATATTCAGAATTCTAAAAAAATTATTGCATACTTGCCAAGAAGGTGACATACATGAGTCATCAGTAACTCTATTGACATACATAAAATTGTCTTGTGGCCTCTCAACATCATTTTGTGATGTTGACGTTGTTGTAAATAATATTGTATTATTCTAAAACAAAAAAAAATATATATATAATATTAACTTGAATTTGATATCAAGTATATATTAAAATGAAGTGTGTATTAAAATCAATCAAATATATTAAAATTTAAATATTGTATCAAATTATCACTTTTGCATTAGGACTAATTATATTAAGATGTTATTATACTGTGACGTGACGCTTTTGAGAGCGCCGTCACAAGGGCGAAAGCCCAATCGGGTAGGACGCGGGGATCTGGAGCGCCCCTCATTTCGGGGAGGGTGCGATCCGTTTGCGTTGTTTCGTTTTTTATTACCGTATTTTTGCGAGAATCGCAATTGCACGCAGCATCGGCCCGTCGATGCGCGTGAAACACGATTCGTAGGGAGAGCGACAACGACGGCCCGAGAGAGTGGCAGGAGAGGTTGTAAAGCAAGAGAGAGAGAGAGAGATGGAGGATGCCGGAATACCACAGCCGAGAGAGAAGGATGGATCGAGAGTGAGAGAGAGAGAGCACGGGACCGCGCGCAGTTAAGTATCAAGTAGCCGAATTTTATTTATTATCTCTCGCGCAATGTTGATGCCGTACGGATATTCTAGGATACCGAGAGGACTCCGAGTCGCGCCTACACCTGGACCGCTCCTGGAGAAGGACGACGGAGGGCTTGGCCAGCCTACCGCTTGTTCCCCCAGGAGAAAAGCCGCAGGAATAAACCCGGAGAAAAATCCTCTCGAGCAGCAGGAAGATACCGGCGAGAGAATTACCCCGCTAGAGGGGGAGGCGGGGAAGACTTTAGGGCCCCGCCATCGACCCTATCATCGAGGGAATGCGCGAGAGATCGGCGCGGCACGTAGGGTACCGAGGCGCGCGAGGCCCGACTCTCCACTGTTCGGTGTGCCTTAGAACAGAGAGGGTGCCTCCAGAACTCCCAAACGTGCAACCCGAGGACCAGAATTCGTCGCCAGAAACTGTAAGCCGCCTCTCGAGTATTCGTAGATCCGTCCCCCCCGTCGACCACCACCTTGCCGTGGTGGGGGGGCTCACCCTTCGCAAGGGATTAGCCTTGCGAAGGGTGCTAAGAGTGGTCGGTACCTCCGGTGGAGGTACATTTCATGGCAGTGGGCGGCTGCCAAAAGGGCCTAGGCCCACCGCCCTAGGGGAGTTCACCCCGAAAACAAAACATATTATGGGAAGGAAACCGAGGAAAAAGGACGTACAGGTTCAGGCAGCCTCGGATATGTCAGGACCCGGCGGGGAGGGGGGTATAGTCCCGGCCCCCACCACGTCGTCATCACATGACGGGCGTGGAGTAGGAGGAGGGGGGCCTGCGACTCCGATGGAGACGGAGTCGCAGGTTCCTGAGGTCGAGAGTCCGGCGCCTATGCTGCCGGGCTTCGACTATGCGGAGGAGGTGGCTCCGTGGTGGAATGAGGCGGGCGCCAACTGCGGAGCTGTTTCATAGGGCCGTCCAGGGACGGGAGGGCCTGCAGGAAAAGACGGAGGACTTTATCGGGTCTGTCCGTAAGGACCTGCAGAAGGAGGACACGGACTCGGCGATGGAATGGGCGAATGCCTACGCCAAGTCCGCAATGTTCTGGGCGCAGGAGCTCGCGTGGATCGCCTCCGAGTTCACGCGTCGCGAGTGCGTGCGGTACGGGGAGGAGGCGGCAAGGTGCGCTGCAATGGTCCCTGGTTGCGGAAGGGAGCTCCAAGACCAGGGAACCCAGACAGAGGAGGTGAGCGAGGCGCCTGTCGGGGAGACTCCTTTGCCGGGGGAGCTGGAGACCAGGCTCGAGGACATGTCCTCGAGACTGGCTGCCGGCTCGGACCGGCTGGAGTTGATTGAGAGGCGCCTCGCTAGGATGGAGGCCGGTCGGGAGAGGAGAAAGGCCCGGACGGCCCGGGGGTTTCCCGGGGGGGAGTGCCGGATGGAGGTCGGCACGGGAACGGACACGGAGACAGAGACGGGGACGGGGACGGACGAGACGATGACGGACAAGGGGAAGACGGGGACAAAGGGGACATGGGCAAAAGTGTTAGGGAGAAAGAGGGGAGGGGGAGAAAGGAGAAGGAGCCGGTGGGAGGGGGAGACTGCCTTAGGAGGCAGTAAGAGGGGAGGGGGCAAAGTTGGCGGTGAGGCGACTGTCGCCAACGTCATGGGGGCGCCGAGGTGCTACCGGTGCCTGTGTGTTGGGCACACATGGCGCCGGTGCACCTCGACGGTGGACAGGGGTAGCCGCTGCTACCGCTACGGAGACGTGACGTGTGGGGCCCTCTCACCGGGAGCCATAGAGCACCGGTGGGAGGGCAAAACCGTCCATGGAAGAGAGTTTCTCTCCTTCTGAGAGAAGCCTCCTGATTAGGGCCCTCTCAGTGAACCGCCAAACTGGACCACCCTCTTGGGGGTCCGGGGGTTGCGACACTGGGGGGGCGAGGGGCGATGGCTCGAGCGGGAGTTCTCGAGCCATGGCTCCGTCCCTCAAACTCTTTGAAAGGGCGGCGTGGGGTCGATGTCGCCCTGCGCCGCAACCGCGAGGAACCCGTACAATGACGGGGGGAGGGTGTCGCCTTCCGCGGCATCCTCCCAAGGAGGGATAAGGCGGGGGGGGGCGGCCAGTCGGCATGGGATACCAGCATCCTGGCCGTCCCCTGTATAACGCCCGTGAAGGACATCCTCTGGGGTTTTAGTGCGGTAGGTCCTGTCCCGGCTCTCCGGCTCGCCGATCCCGACTCTCCGGCCCGCTACGGCGGACCGGCCAGGTGGAGGCGCGGGCCGGCCAGGCGGGGCAGGGAGTCCCACATAACCCCCGCCTCTACTCGGAGGCGGATGGTACCATGAGGTTTCCCCAGAGTCAAAAAAAAAAAAAAAAAAAAAAAAGTCGTAGATCCGTGTTGGTTGGTACCGTAGGTATTGATCGTGTATTGTATTGGGTTGTTCAAAAAGTTATTGCGTTTTTTTCATTTGATTTTCAGGTGCGTTTATTTAATATACGTAATGAACATTAATCAATAATATATTGGCCGTTTTGTTCAATGACCTTTTGCCATCTCTCGGGCAATTTCATAATACCGCGTTCATAAAACTTCCTATCTTTCTCTGCGAGAAACTTGTCAAGGTGCTGTTTGATGAGGTCTTCAGAAGCAAACGTTTTACCGTTCAAGGAGTTTTGCAAGGAGCGAAATAGATGGAAGTCTGATGGCGCAAGGTCTGGGCTATATGGTGGATGTGGCAACACATCCCAACCAAGCTGCAATAATTTTTGCCGAGTGACCAAACTTGTGTGTGGTCTCGCATTGTCGTGGTGAAACACCACACCCTTACGATTAATCAGCTCGGGACGTTTCTGTGCGATGGCATCACTTAATTTCTGTAGCTGCTCACAGTAGACATCGGAATTGATCGTTTTATTCTGTGGAAGCAGCTCATAGAAGACTGGTCCCTTCCAATCCCACCAGATTAACAGCATCACCTTCTTTTGGTGGATGTCCGCCTTTGCTTGCCTTTCCGGTGCTTCATCTCGCTTACTCCAACTCCTTTTTCGGCTCACATTGTTGTAGACAATCCATTTTTCGTCGCCCGTGATCATACGCTTCAAGAACGGATCGTTTTCTTCGCGTTTGGTGAGTTGATCGCAGACGTTCATACGCTTTGTCAGATGAATTTCTTTCAACTCATGCGGTACCCAAATATCGAGCTTCTTCACGAAACCAAGCGATTTCAAATGTCCATGAACACTTCCAATGGACACTTTTAGAGCGGTAGCAAGCTCCCGAACCGTTGAATGCTTATTTGCTTGCACCAATGCCTTGATTTTATCGTCGTCAATCTCGGAAGGCCTACCGAAGCGATGAGCGTCTTTAACCGAAAAATCACCACCACGGAATCGGGCGAACCAGTTCTGGCACTGACGTTTTTCAATGACATTTCTGCCGTAAACTTGACGCAACTCTTCCCTTGCTTCAGTTGCTTTCTTCCCTTTTTTAAAGTAATAAAGCAAAATATGGCGAATATGCTCTTCAAAATTCTCCATGTTTAAACTACAATTGCAAGCACAAAACTCGACTAAATTGCGTCAACTTTTTTTTTGGTTTTTAGGTTAAGTGTCAACAACAAAATGTGCATAAACATTTGACATTCATGGCACGCTCAGATACAAATAAATGTGGACAACGCTATCTATTGGAAAAAAACGCAATGACTTTTTGAACAACCCAATAATTACCGTGAGTACCGCTCTCTCTCATTTTTCGTATCGTTTTGTGTGTGAGAGAGCGGTCTCTCTCTTGTCTTTTTTTGGAGTATCGTATCGCGGGGCCAGCCGACTTTGCGTTTCGCGAGCCGAGCCTTCTCCGAAAAGTGCCGCCAACAGTCCATCGTCTCGAAAGTAATTATTATAAATTCGGGTTACCGAGATATTCAGAGTCACGTTTCCTATAGGCTCGATTATTAGATTTTCGGAATTTGCATGTAGCCGTTCTCCGCGAGTTTGTTAAATATTTTATTGTTTTCGACTCGGCGAGAGAGTCGTGCGAGAGAGTCACGAAATTACCGTCATCTAGTTGTTATCTTTTTTTTCATACCGCGCCGTGTCTCGGAGTATCTTATTGTGACCTCTGTCTATACCGCGTGCCCGCGAAAATAAGTTGGACCATCATAACGTTTACCGATTTTGTCTTTGTTTATCCCGTTTGTATATTATTGTCGCGACATTCTCTAAGATGTTTCACATTGTATAATAAGAATTTTGTAGATCAATTCCGAAATACCGATATTCGCAGATCTTGATATTATATTTTTGTTCCCCTACCGCTAGTTTATATATTACTGTTTGTTACATAATTATATTATCCAATTGTATTTATCAGATGTCAAATTGTAAATTCTAAGTGTCAAATATATATATATCTGTCAAATTATAACACCACGTGTATGTCTCTCTATACCTCTCTCTCAACCATAGACCCAACAATCCTATAGACCCGCGACTCTGTATAACATCTGGGGAAGTTAACTTAAATACCGTTCACATTAGTCCCGTGGCGCATTCACATGCGCCTAACGCCCAACTTTACCGTGAGTTAATGAACGCCCCTAAGTGCGAGTAATTAACTCTTCTGATACCGATTTTTACCGTTTCATCAGTTAAACTTGGGGAATCTTCAAATTGAACGCTTCCCTGTCCGAACTTGGCGTTTCGGAGCAGGAAAAGACGTTGCAAATTTTTGGCGCCCAACGTGGGGCCACGCCAATAGAGAGAGAGAGTATTATATCTGAACATTTTTTCCTTTTCCTTTTTTTTCTCTTTAACTTGTTTACCGAAATTTATATTTTTTTTTTCTCTCTGTATGTGAATTGATATTTCATGTGTTTTTTTTTAACAGTTTTTTTCCGTCTTTTCGTTCTCGTTTCGTTCTTTTAGTTATTGTTTGTTAGTTAGTGGGAAAATTTTTTAGTGTCGTCACCGTGATAGCCGTAAAGGGAAAATTTGAGGATTGGGGAATTTCTTATGGGTAAGTGATTTTGCCAGCTGTCCTCGCTTCTGAAACTTGTGAGCCATAGGGAATAGGCCGATTGCGATACCGCGGCGCTGTAATTGAGTGCGCTAAGTACCGTTTTATTAAAATCTTTATTGAGGCGAAAGTGCCGATAAGTTTTTTTTCTTTCTTCTCTTTTTTCGACCTATCGTTTTAAGCCTGATACCGAATATTTTGTGAATTTTTTTTTGTTACCGTATATTCTAAGTACCGAATACCGTTCCAGTGCTTTCGCTTGTTGAATATTTGAACTTGCTTCGTTTATCTTGTTTTTTTTTGCCCGGTGATCTTGTTTATTTTTGTGACCGTCCGAAAATTTTCGGTTGTTCGCCGCCGTGCTTGCGATTATCGTTAGCAATAACAAGCCAAGGGACAGATAGGAATATTATTGTTAAGGATACCTTTGTTTTTTTGCCTTCTTGCTTTCCGTATTGGCTTTTGTTCCGACTTCTAAAGAGGTCGGATAAGTTGATATTTTCGATTTCCGATATATATATATTTTTTTTTCTCAGCTTGTTTGGTTTGTTGTGCGCGGATACCGCTACTCAGCCTTAGGGCGAGTACCCTGGCCTCTTGATACCGTTTCGACCTATACACGGATACCGAATTTAGTCGTTTGTTTTGTATGAGATATTATCATTTTTTTTTGCTCTCTCGTTCTTTCGTGTTACTTTTTCGGAACAACAGTAGAGTTTTTATTTTCTCGTTTTCTTTTTTTGGATACCTTGAGTCAACCGTTGAGAGATAAACATACTTATTGTTAGTATAATTTTTTTTTCTTCTTCCTTCCGTCTTTCTTATCGAATGCTGTTAGAGTCATTATTATTATTTTCTTTCTCTGTTATCATTGTCTTTTTATATTGTTGAAGTTATTATTTTTTTTCCTCTTCTTTTCTTTTATAATCTGCACTTCGTGACTGAAAGTTATTATTTTTCCTGTTTAATACCGCGATTTATTATCATTTTTTTTTGGTTTTATTTTTTTTTAAGTCTAGTTACCGAAACCTCTTAGCAAATATTTTTTTTTGGTGTTTTGTCTGTTTTTATTTTTTTTTCTTTGTGCAATATTTGGTGCTACGCGGAGTGATTAGAGTTAGTGCGCGGACGCGAGTGTCAAGCTTAGGGCGGCACAGAAAAAAAATAAGAAAATAAAGAAAGTTCACGGCACACAATATATTTACAAATAATTATAAAGTACAAAAGAAATGCTTTAATGCAAGTGAACTGCAATTAGAAGCGTGCAATAATTGCCGGAAGTGCAATCCAGCGACAAATCGATCTCCCGCGAGAAGTGCGACAAAAATCGAGAAGAGAGAAAGTAACGCTGTCTGTACGCGCGAACGACTGTACGACGATTGATCCGTTCGACAAGAGAGCGCGAGAACCAACGTGATTGTTTTCTACCGACCTTCGAGAGAGTTCCGCGGTAAGAAACACCGTGTTTGTGTTCCTTCCACATAATGATAGAATCCTCTCAAATGTCGGAGGACAAAATCACTTGTTGTCGTCGGTTTATGTTTATTACGAGACGGTTACCTGTCACCGTTCAAACGACAGATATTGCGAGCGTTAAAGACGCGCGCTGTCTTGCGATATGGCGGGGCGCGTTCGCTCGCGATTGGCGCACGGAGATTTAGCGCGAATCATCGCGCCAAATTCGAGCGGCTATTTCAGCGCAGTTAGCTGCGCTTGTCGCAAGGCGAAGAATACACTCCGAGATGCATTCACACACACACACACACACACACACACACACACACACACACACACACACTCTCTCTCTCTCTCTCTCTCTCCACGGGCAGAGGTGTACTGCTACGTGGCGCGTCCCCCAGGTGGCGGATAGGGGAATGCCCAAGAATCGCATTGCGAATAGGGTAGGAGTGAAATAAAATAGCTCCCGCGGACCAACCACAACCCGATGTCAGTGGTCTAGCGTGCCCAGGACTGGAAGGCAACAGGGTATTGTCGTCGCTAGCGCTCCCCTGAGGGACCAGGTCCCACCTCAGGCGTAATTAGTGGCCTTACTACGGCAACCGGGGCTCTGCCGGAGCGGACTGTGTATTTCCCTAGGTTCTCGTGGGAACAGTATGGATAGTATAAATAAAGAAAATAAAACAAATGAAAGCATGAAGGAGTTAAATAAGGCTCTGGAGCGCCACGAAAACACGATCACTGCCCTGGCGGAGTTCATAAAGGGCAAGATGAACGTACATGGAGAGATCCGCAAGTATGTAACGACGCTGAGCAGCTCGTTCAAAAAGATCATCGGAGAAGTCGATAACGTCGGAAAATCAAACGGCACCACATCGGTAGGCGTAGTACAAACCTCACTGTCACTGTGCAGATGTTATTCGGAGACGACGATAAAGGACTCAGAAATCGAAGAAGACGGCAAATCGGCAACACCGAAGATCCGAAGAATTCGGAAAGTTAAAAGAAAAGAACGCTTTTCACCTCCGGAGATAAGCCAGGAGCCGAAAAAGTTGAAGACTAATGTAACGGACTCTGCCGTTATGCCAGAGCCTGAACCGAAGCCAAAGACGACACTTCCGCAAGGCCGCACTGAGTGGAAAGAAGTTAAAAAGAAAAAGCAACCGAAAAAGAAAGCAGCAACACGTCCTACTGTTCTAATCATTCGTCCAACCCAGAAGGAACAGTATGCGGAGATCCTCAAGAGGGTTAAGAAAGATGCTTCCGCAGATCGTATAAGCCAATGTGTGGATAAAATTAGAAGAACCAATACGGGGGATATGCTTCTTATCCTAGCGAGAAACCAAACAGGTGACTCGCAGGAGATGAGAAATACTATTTCTTCAGTCCTTGGAGAGGACGCTACGGTGGTCTGTAAGGTACCCGAACAGGATCTAGAGATCAAGGACCTTGATGAAACCACAACGGTGCCTGAAATCCTAGAAGCACTACAGAACATAGCTAGTGAAGGACACCATATCTCTGAAGACTGCATCAAGTCCCTCCGCAAAGCATACGGAGGGACACTTACGGCGTCAATTAAAATGGAAGCAGGATTGGCCAGAACCTTATCAGAACGGCGAAACATTAAAATAGGTTGGGTCAACTGTAGAATAAGAGCTACTCAAAGACCTATAAAATGCTTCAGGTGCTGGCACTTTGGTCATGTTGCAAGCAAATGCAGCAACAAAGAAGACAGATCGAAGACTTGCGCCAAATGTGGAGAAATTGGCCACAAAGCCAAAGAATGCAGTAAGGAAGCCCGATGTGTTCTCTGTGTGGCTAATGGAAATACTGAAGACTGTGCTCACATTGCAGGATGTGGTAATTGCCCTGTATTTAAAAAAGCCCTCCAGGTGGTAAGGCGGCCCCAAAAATGATTAGAGCGCTGCAAATCAATCTCAATCACTGTGAGATTGCCCAAGACCTACTTATGCAAACTGCACGAGAGCTAAAGTTAGATATAGTTTTAATCTCAGAACCCTATAAGCAGCTCAGTAGCCTAAACTGGATCACCGATGTGCATGAAAAAGCTACCATCTGGGCATGTGGCACGACACCTCTCCAGGGTAGCCAAAGAAAGGGCTCCGGATTTATAAGAGCCAAATTCGAGGGCATACAATTTTACAGTTGTTATGCACCACCTAGCCTAACACAGGAAGAGTTTGCTGAGTTCCTGGACCAATTAGTGGAAGATGCCCGAATGTACTCTCCTGTAGCCATTGCTGGAGATTTTAACGCATGGGCTGTAGACTGGGGTAGTAAAGCGACCAATACGAGAGGCTGCCTGCTTTTGGAGGCGATGTCGCTACTGGACGTCGTCTTACTCAATACAGGCGATAAGCCCACGTTCATAAAAGACGAGGCGAGTTCAATTGTTGATCTGACTTTTGTTAGCAGTACACTGGCAAGAGGAAGTAACAGTTGGGGGGTCTCCGATATTTACACCGCTAGCGACCACTGTGCCATATACTGGGAGGTATCACCTAATAAATTGTATGCAAATAGAGTACAAGTACCATGTACAAGAGCTAATCCAGTGGGCTGGAGAACTAGCACGTATGATCCCGGCCTGTTCAAGATAGCACTTGAAGATCGACCGTTGCTGGGCAAAAGCGCAAGTGAAAAGGCAACTGAAATCACATTGAGACTGACTAAGGCCTGCGATGCAACAATGCCACGGCGACACAGTAACAAGCGATTTCTACCGGTGTACTGGTGGAATGAAAACATCTCTGAGCTGAGGATAAAATGTGTAAAGGCTCGCAGAACGGCTCAACGGGCTCGGAAAACGCCACTATTTGAGCAGCTTTACAACCAGTATAAAGAAGCACGGTTAAAATTAAATAAAGCCATTAAAGAGAGCAAGAGAAACACATGGACCATGCTATTGGAAGAGGTTGAGAAGGACCCATGGGGCAGGCCATACCAGATTGTCGTTAAGCAACTGAGACAAGAAAAATCAACGCCCACCTGTCCTATTCTACTGCGAAAAATTGTAAGTGTCTTATTCCCGACGCAACCAAAATCCTCCTTCCAACTTGGGGTTGAGGAATCATAAGAGATCCCACCTATAACGGAGAAGGAACTAATGCTAGCGTGCGGTAGGTTTAGAAATAACAAAGCTCCAGGACCAGATGGGATTCCCAACGTAGCCCTCAAACAAGCTGTTACGGCAACACCAGGAGTTTTCTTGGAGACCTACAATGCCTGCTTACTGGAACGCACCTTCCCCACTTTGTGGAAACGACAGAGGCTAGTACTCCTCCCTAAAGGAAAGAAGCCACTAGACGAGCCATCATCATACCGACCACTCTGTATGCTGGATACTGCGGGGAAGATCCTGGAACGCATTATCCACAACAGGATCGAAGAAGCGGTCGAACCCCAACTAGTCGACTCACAGTTTGGCTTCAGAAAAGGCCGGTCTACGCTAGATGCCATAGAGCAAGTAGTCAGCACGGCAAAACAAGCAGTGTCTGGGAAAAGATGGAAGGGGGGCTCCATAAAATATTGCTTGGTTGCCACGTTAGACATTAAAAACGCCTTCAACTCAGCGAAATGGGAAATTATCATAGAAGCTCTTAATTCACTGAAAGTACCTTTATACCTACGAAAAATAGTCGCTAGTTACTTCTCTGACAGGGTTCTGACATACACCACGCAAACCGGGCGAGAGGAGTATAAGGTTACTGGTGGCGTCCCGCAAGGGTCAGTACTAGGGCCACTTTTATGGAACGTCATGTACGATGGACTTCTGAAGCAAAATCTACCCAGTGAAACTAAACTCGTTGCATTTGCTGATGATCTAGCGGTTGTGATAGTAGCGAAATACCTGGAGGAAGTGACATGGACATTTGAAAGAACGTTCCAAATAATTACTCAGTGGATGAAGTCGGTCGGGCTAGAACTCGCTGAGCAGAAGACGGAGGCGGTTTTAATTACTGGCAGGAGAGTCGCAGAGACCATTACGCTCAATGTCGGGAACTCTGAAATTACAACTCAAACAGCTATTCGATACTTAGGAGTAATAATCGACCATAGGCTTAACTTCAAAGAGCATGTGGAGACAGCTGCAACGAAAGCGTCCCTAGTGACAGCCAAACTATGCAGACTCATGCCTAATGTCGGAGGTCCCAAACAAAATAGAAGAAAGCTACTAGCGTCGGTGACAGCATCTGTGCTCATGTACGGTGCACCCATATGGTCTGAGGTGCTGAGCAAACAAGAGTCCAGACGGAAGCTCGCCTCAGTCTATAGAGTCAGCACACTCCGAGTAGCCAGCGCCTTTCGTACAGTTTCGGAAGATGCGGCATGCGTGATAGCGGGTATGGTTCCCGTTACGATTCTTGCAGAGGAAAGGAAGAGTCTGCGTCAAAACAAAAAATGCAGCTCGCACCTGACTATGGTGGAGCTTCGAACCCAGGGAAGACTGAAGAGCTTGCAACAGTGGCAATTGCTCTGGGATACGTCGACGAAGGGAAGATGGACCCACAGGCTAATACCAGACCTAGAGCCATGGGTAAACCGGAACCATGGAGAGTTAAACTACTACCTGACCCAGATGATATCCGGCCATGGCTGTTACCGGGCGTACCTTCATAGGTTCAAACACGAAGATTCCCCTGAATGTCCCAACTGTGTAGGGACAATTGAAGATGCAGAGCACGTCTTTTTCGTGTGTCCTCGTTTCATGGAAGCCAGGAAGTCATGGGAAGATGGAATAGGATGCAAAATCTCTCCTGAAAGTATGATACCCACAATGTTAATCTCGTCTCCAGCCTGGAAGCTTACAAGTACTTACGCTACGACCGTGTTAAAGGAGCTGCGGAAAATAGAGCGCGAGCGGAAGAAGCTGGCCTAAACAGCCACTTTAAGAGAGAAAGCTGCGGCTAAATCATCCCCCCCGCGAAGTTATGCCTGGCGGCCATGCCGCGGGGACCAAAGAAACTGGTGAAAGAGGGCTATTTTTAGTCGGTATTGTCGTTAAGATTGAGTCCGACACTCTGTACGCAAATGTATTTTTTAACCTCTTAAAAAAAAAAAAAAAAAAAAAACACACACTCTCTCTCTCTCTCTCTCTCTCTCTTTCTCTCTCTCTCTCTCTCTCTCTCTCTACAATCCACAACATCCCGCCCGCCTTCGTCGGGTACACGCGACGAACGATCCTAGGGTTGCTAGGGATAGTGTATCGACTGGTTTATCGTCGCGGCCGCGGACCCGGGGGTCGAGCGCGAACGCGAGTTTTGACAGGCGAGGTTAGGAGCCCCATGTGCCACGTGCTGAGCACGTGGAGCTGCGACAGACGACTAAATATGCGAGACAGGTGAGTATGAGAAGAGTTAACGCAGTACAATTGATAATAGTGAGCCGAACGACTAATTTTATAACTAATTTTACAATAATTTACAGGTATTCTCCGAGCGCGAGGTTGTACGAGACACGCGGTTACGCGGGGGTCCCGGACTCCACGGCGGCTGCCGTCGGCAGTGGTACTAGCTTGACCACTAGCCGGGTCAGTTCGCCGACGGTGGTGCGAACGTCCACCACGCGCACTTGGCCATCCTCGCCCGGGTGTAAGCGCGTAACTCGGGCGAGCGGCCACCGGCACGGCGGGGTGCTCTCCCCTTTGATGAGGCACAGCTGGCCTTTGCAGAGGTTTCCCCGGGAGGTCCACCACTTGGGCCATGGTGTGAGTCCCTACAGGTATTCGCAGGTCCATCGCTGCCAGAGATGGTCCCGCATCTGCTGCAGAAGTCGCCACCGGCTCAGACGGTTAGTAGGGGCGTCCAAGAGGGACGGCTCCGGGATGCTGAGGAGAGGCCCTCCCACCAAGAAGTGCCCCGATCATTCGACAAGGCCCCGAGGGGCCTTGAGTTCAGGCAGGCTTCGACCTTCGCGAGGAGCGTGGACAGCTCCTCGAAGGTGAGCTTAGCCTCTCCGATGGTGCGCCGCAGGTGATGTTTGACGGCCTTGACAGCCGCCTTCCACAGGCCGTCGAAATGGGGAGCCGACGGTGGATTGAAGACCCACCGAACTCCCTCATCTGCTAGGCGGCCAACGAGGGCGTGGACTTCGCCGCTCGCCGCCCTGAAGAGCTCTCTAAGTTGCTGATCCGCACCCACAAAGTTGGTGCCGCAGTCGCTATACAGGGCCGTGCATCTCCCTCGACGCGACACGAACCGGCAAAAGGCAGCGAGGAAGGCTTCAGCGGAGTAGTCGCTGGTCACCTCCAAATGGACGGCGCGGGTGCTGAAACATACGAAGATTACCAGAAAGTCCTTGTGGGCTTTGTGACCGCGGCCCTTCGTCGTCCTAAGCCAGACCGGGTCAGCGAGGTCCACGCCGGTGTGAAGGAAGGGTCGACTTGGTGTGACCTGCGTCCTCGGCAGATCCCCCATCTTCGGTTGCGGAGTGGCCGCTCGCCATCGCACGCAAGGGAGGCAGCGATGTAAGTGGCTTCGTACCAGTTGACGGGCGCGTGGGATCCAAAAACGCTCCTTGATGTTCCCCACGGTGGACTGGACTCCTCCATGCAGGGTGCGTCTGTGAGCGGCATCGATCACCAGGTAAGTGAGATGTGATCCCGGTGGTAGAATGACTGGATGTCGCTGGTCGGCATCCAGGACAGCGTGTTTCAGCCGCCCGCCAACCCGCAGGACGCCCTCGTCGTCGAGCAAGGGAGCCAACTTCCTGAGTGGGCTTCTGGTCGCCAGCGATTTCCCGGTACGAAGATCTCGCAGCTCTAGGTGGAAGTTCGCCTCCTGGACTACCCGGATCCATCGAGTCAGGGCGGCGTCCATCTCTTCCGGCCCCAGTAGGTCAGGAGCGACCTTGTCGCTGACGGGGCGGCGCTGGCGAGTTGCCCAACGCCAAATCCAGGAGGATACACGTAGTAACCGGCGAAGGCTGGAGAATCGGCGAAGCTCTTCAGATTCCAGCACTTCCCTGACCACGTGGCAATTTTGCGGTCGCTGTTCTGGCAGGCTGGTCTTTTCCTGGGATCCTACATCCTTCGGCCAGGTGTCAGAATGACCGCTGAGGTAGGTCGGCCCATGCCACCACAACGGATGGCGTAGCAGCTCCCTCGGCGACACCCCCCGGGAGGCGCAGTCAGCTGGATTGTCTCTATCGGGTACGTGCCGCCATTTTGCGTCTTGATTCTCACAGTGGATTTCGGCGACTCGGTTGGCTACAAATGTTGTCCATCTTGCAGGGTGTCCTCGGATCCAGCCGAGCGTGACTGTGGAGTCCGTCCAAAGATGCACCGCCGATCCTTCTAGGCCCAAGGAGGACCGGACGTGTTCGGCCAGTTTAGCCAAGAGGGTGGCCCCGCAAAGCTCCAGGCGGGGAAGCGATACACGCTTGACCGGTGCGACCTTGGTCTTACAAGTAACGCTACCCAAATGTCATACGCCGATTTTCCTGAGACTGTGCATACGTGTAGTACATTGAAAAATATCTGACACGTATTTTTTTATATCTGCCCAAAAGCCGTTTTAAGGGTAGAAAACGCCCTTATGAATATATAGGGGTGAATTCCAGTACTTCACGAAGTACTCGTACGTTTGTTACAGAATGGGGTATACGGTGAATTTCAAAGTTGCTGAATCTAAATCTGCTCCCAATTTTTGAGAATTCAATATGGTGTAACCAATATGGCGGATCTGATTTTTTTAAAAAGAAGACAGCAAGACATTCTCGCTCTCTGCTAAACCCGGGAATAACCAACGTGGAGGTGGCGAGAAACTATTCCCTTTTTTTTATTTAAAAAAATTTTTTTTTATTTGTTTTTTGTTTTTTTATTTTTTTGTTGTTTTTTATTTTTGAAAATTTTTTTTATTTTTGAGACTTTTAAAGTAAAGCATATAAAAGAGCTGAATATAAAATTATTATTATTATTAAATGCTTACACTTTATATTCAGTGCAATAATGTGGAGAGTTTTCGTTTGTGATTGCGAAGAAGTGCTGTATACACATGGACTTATTGCACCAAGCACATTGCATTATTGCAATATCATTGCAAAAGTTACATACAGCTTCACAATTCTTCAAACAAAAATCTGAAGGGGTTTCACATTTGTCTGGTTTTTCTGTGATGTATCCACTCTTCCACCAAGCGTATCGGAATAAATTCTTAAATCTAGGCGAGGAGAATTGATTATGTATTAAAGACTGTATTTTGAGGATGTTATTTCTTAAATGTAAATTTACATCATAATTATACAGTATGATTAGGTCCGAAAATTGTTTTAAAAAATTCTTCCATGGTCTGAAAGTATAAACGTCGAGCGGTTGAATCAAGCTAGTTGTTCCAGCAGGAATCGTACGAATTTTGACGTTTTTATTGCCTTTATTTACATCGTCAAATATTTTTTCTGTTTGTCCAGACCATGTATCTAAACAAAGAACAGATTCTTCGCCGGTATTTGGCAAAAAGACATCTGTGAACCATTTAATGGCAAGATCTGAT
This sequence comes from Nylanderia fulva, assembly GCF_048542155.1. Lineage (NCBI taxonomy): Eukaryota > Metazoa > Arthropoda > Insecta > Hymenoptera > Formicidae > Nylanderia > Nylanderia fulva. The sequence goes on along the minus strand of NW_028190268.1, from coordinate 51,496 downwards.
GTCAATTTGCCCGATTTTGATGCAAATGTAACGATATTGTCTGCCTTGTATAAAGTTTTTTCGACAATTGGTCCAAATTTACCACCAGTCTCTTGCAGGACTATTAGCAAAGGGGACTTTAAATCTCCATCGGCAGAAACGATTGGCTGGATAGTGTAGCTATGAGTCAAGGAATTTAAGGATTGTGCTAGACATTCGACTTTTGACGAGCCTTTTAATGTTAGCGTGCGACCTGCATGTGTTTCGAAATTAAATCCCGATTGATCTGAATTGAAAATATTGCTTTCTCCTACCAATAATAACTCTGATTGCACTGTAGAGACGAATTCACGAGACTCTTGCACTAATTTTTCTTTTGTCGATATTTGTCTTTGAGTCACAAATTTATTTATCTTTCGTGATACAATTCCATGCTTCACTTTAAAATTATGGACCCATTTTCTTGAAGCAGTGAATAATTCACGTGACAAATCAATTTCCTCTCTAACCCGTAAAGCCCATCTCTTCAGATCAATGTCATGAATAGAAAGCGATTTATCAGACGCACTTTTGAATTGTTCTAAAACATATTTCGAAATTTGTAATAATTTTTCAATCCTAGTTCCACCTTGTGTAATTTGTGCCTCCCATCTATACAATAATTTAAGACTAGAAACTTTTCTAAATCTGTGCTGAACTGACTTTAAAGGCATATTTTTTGTCTTTCCAGAACGCCAAAATTCTACCGCTTTCCTTTTATATTCAATGTCTACGTCAATTATAGCTTTTTTACATCCCTGTTCTAATACTTCACAATCATTTTCAAACTCCTCTTCAATCACAATTGCGTCAGGATACACACTTTCGTCATTATAGCATAAAGTATCAAAGGTTTCGATAAATATTCGAGTGTCAATGGATTCTTTAATTAAATCCGCTAAATAAACTGCAAAAGATCTTTCTTCATCTGTAATAACTGAATGTATATCATATTCGGGCCGATCAAAACTTTGTTGCAGTAAATGTATGATGTTTTTTGGATTCATCGCCATTTTTCTGACTATTAATTTAAACCATCAATCACAAACGAAAAACGACAGTAGCTATTTGAAAACAAAAGAGTAACTGCAGTCGGCAGAAATTCGGACACAGAGTAACGATGGCTACCAGCAGCAGTCAGAAAACTAGAAAATAACTGTCGTATATTGAAAACAAACAAACAACGTCCGCAGTTGGAAAATAAAAAAACAACGGCAGTAGATGATTTTCGAGGTAGCCGTTTTTCTTCTTCCGTCTGGTCGGTGGTAGTTTGCAGTAAATCCATGGTATCCCATTGATCGCCCCTCTCTCGCACGCCACAATAAATGTAAACACCGTTGGCCTTGGCGCGATGCGGCGCAGACGGAAGAAGAAAAGCGGCTACCTCGAAAATCATCTACTGCCGTTGTTTTTTTATTTTCTAACTGCGTACGTTGTTTGTTTGTTTTCAATATACGACAGTTATTTTCTAGTTTTCTGACTGCTGCTGGTAGCCATCGTTACTCTGTGTCACCCCTATATATTCATAAGGGCGTTTTCTACCCTTAAAACGGCTTTTGGGCAGATATAAAAAAATACGTGTCAGATATTTTTCAATGTACTACACGTATGCACAGTCTCAGGAAAATCGGCGTATGACACTTGAGTAGCGTTACTTGTTAGTGCCTACCAGGGTCACGTCGGGCTGCCCGTCGATCACGCCCCTGAGGTAGATCACGGCAGCGTAGGCTCGTTCGGAGGCGTCGCAGAATCCGTGCAGCTGTTGCGAGTTGTTTGCAGCGTCACTCTGGAACCAGCGTGGCACCCTGATCTCCTCAAGCAAGGGCAGCTCCTCCTCCAGGCGGGTCCACTCGGCGGCGTCGTCCCTTGTCAGCGGAGCGTCCCAGTCTAGCTGTTGTATCTAGGCTGATTGGACGAGCAGCTTGGCACGTACGATGATCGGCGCCAACCAGCCTAGTGGGTCAAAAAGATGTGCTGTCTGCGAGAGCACCGATCTCTTCGTCGGTAGAGCCGTTGAGGTTGGTCGCACGGATAGGGAGAGAACATCCTCCCTTGGATTCCATCGGAGGCCCAGGACGGAGTGACTCTCAGACGGCAGTCGGGCACCCGTCATGACGTCCAAGCGATGTGCGAGCGGGATTTTTACCAGGAGGCGATTGTCGTTGGCAGCCCACTTCCTAAGCGGGAAGCCGTTCGCCGTACAGAGCGCGGCCACCTGGTCCAGGAGGTCGTCCGCTGCATCCAGGGTGGCGGCTCCGGTGAGTACATCGTCCATGTAGACATCCTGGCGCAGTACATCGGCGCCCAGCGGAAAGCGGCCAACCTTGTCGTTCGCGAGTTGATGGAGCACGCGGATGGCGAGGTACGGTGCGCTCGCTAGGCCGTACGTCACGGTATTCAGCTGGAATTCCTTGACCTCATCTCCTTCCGTCCACAGGATCCGCTGCAAGTCCCGGTCGTCGCGGTGCAGCTGTATCTGACGATACATCATCTTGATGTCGGCGACAAAGACGTAGCGGTGTCGCCGCGAGCGAGTCAAGGTGTCGGCTGGCGACGGCAGCAAGTTACGTCCGGTGAGCAGCCAGTTGTTCAGTGACGACCCGACGCCAGTACGCGCCGAGCCGTTAAACACCACCCGGATCTTGGAGGTCGTGCTTGAGCTTCGTAGCACCCCGTGGTGAGGCAGGAAGCAGATTCTGGCACCTGGCGAGAGCGACGCGGCTGCGACAGGCGACATGTGTCCGAGTGTCAGGTACTCGTTCATGAAGTCGCGATACAGTAGACCGAATTCGCGATCTTGAGTGAACCGGCGCCTCATGACGTCGAGGAGGCGTGACGCGGCGCGGCGCGCGGAGCTGAGGTCCGGCAGCCCCGGACGGAACGGGAGTCGCACCTGATAGCGACCGTCTTCAAGTCATACGTGGGTGCGCACAAAATGGTCCTCGCACTCCTGTTCGTCAGCGGTCAGCGGCAAGGCGGCACGAGGAGGCTCTTCGGTCTCCCAGAAGCGGCGCACGAGAGCTATTAGGTCGTCCCCCGTGGAGCATTGTAAAGACGACACGGGAGCCGCGACGTGACCGGCTCCAACGACGCCCAGCAGCACCCAGCCAAAGCGAGTCAACAGGGCACCGGGCTCGCGTGGTCCTCCTCGGCAAAGCCCTCCGGCAGGGCGAGGTCTAGATAGACATCGGCGCCAAGCAGCAACTCCACAGCATCCCGGTGGTGGAACTCCGGGTCTGCAACCTCGAGACCATCGAGGTGCGGCCAGGAGCGGGCCTCGCCTTCCGAGGTGCCGCCGTACACCGTGAGGCGTGGGAATACAAGCGGCGAGACGGCGAGCGCAAAGTGTCCGTCGCGAGAGGAAACGGTGGCGGTGATCCGTCCGTGAGTGACGTCCGTCTGGATACCCCCCACTCCAAAAATGGCCACTGACGATGGGTCCGCGGGAGCCGAAGTCGCTGCGCCAAGGATTCCGCTATCAGCGAGGTTTCTAAGCCCGGGTCGATCAGCGCGCGAACCGCATGCCGAGTACCCACGCGGTCGGCCACGAATACACGGGCAGTTGCCAGAAGCGCCGGTCCACACTCCCTCGGTGGTCGCCTCGCGACGTGGACCGTCGCCGTTGAAGATGAGGATGCAGTCGCAGGTAAGGCCACAGCCGCAAAAGCGTCGTGCAACGTCGTGTGATGCCGGCCTGAGCATGTAGCGCACACCTTGTGCGACTTACAATCGGCTAGCAGGTGACGACCCAGGCAGTTCCAGCACCGCTGGTGAGTGTTGATTGCTTCCCGTTTCTCGTTAACCGTCTTCTTTTTGTACTGCTCACAATAAGCAATAAAATGATCTCTTTTGCAGAGTGGACAGCTGCGGTTCGGATCAGGCCCCCTGGTACCCACATGGCTGCTGCGAGAGGAGCGGTTGGACTTCTCCGTTGGCTTGGCAGGCGCTACGGTCTTCACTGACTGGAGGACCTCCCAGGTCATCAGTTGTTCTTGGAGGAACTCCCGGAGCTTGTCGTAGGACGGAGGTTCCGACGACCTTCCGAGGGAGCTCTCCCACTCACGACGAGTTTCAGCGTCCAGTAGTTCGACGACCAGGTGGACGAATAGATCTGTGCAGTCGGAGATCGGGCGCCCGATGCCCTTCAGTGCACCGACTGTCGTGAGTACGCCGTGGAACAGTCGGCGTAGTCCATCGGCTGACGGGGCCTTCAACCGCGGCAGCGAAGTGAAGGCTGTCAGGTAGGATCTGACCAGTAAACGTTTATTTTCGAAATACGTAGTCAATAATTTCCACGCATCTTCCAAGTTCTCTTCCGTAGAAGGCAGGTTGCGAATCAGCTGTTTAGCATCACCCTTTACGCTGGTTTTCAGGTAATGCAGCTGTTCAATCTTCGTCAAGGACGCGTCTCCTAGGACCATGGAGCTGAACAGATCTTGGTAGGCTGGCCAGTCCTCGAACTTGCCGCTAAACTGCGGTAGATTGATCCGCGGTAAGGTTCGGCGGGACGGAGCCGTCTCTCGGACCCGTTCGCCGAGGGCGGGCCCCGCAGGTTCGGTGAACTGCCCCTCCAGTTCGGCGAGTTCGGAGCGCTGCCCATAATACGCCGTCTCAACCTTGCTGAGGAGGTCCTCGGTGGTGTACTTCTCCCGCTTGATCTCCTTCCAGAAGTGGGCGCGGAGCTCTTCATGTTGTTCCGTCAATTTGGCTCATTTATCGTCCAGGACGCGGATTGCAGCCTGGACGGCGTGGGAGTTCAATTTGCTCGCCCCGATCTTCTTCAAGTTCTCCACGCTACGCAGTATGCGTAGGTAGAGTTCATGCTGAGCGTCGATCATTTGGTCCATGTCCATTTCTTTGTCACAGGTCACTGGACACTCACACGGTCACGAAGCACGCACTTACCCCGACGGCGAAGTTCAATAAGTGCCGGGCGCGACAAATTAACGACCTGTCGAAAATCCGGCTCGAAGGACCAGCAAATGTGCAATATTCGGTGCTACGCGGAGTGATTAGAGTTAGTGCACGGACGCGAGTGTCAAGCTTAGGGCGGCACAGAAAAAAAATAAGAAAATAAAGAAAGTTCACGGCACACAATATATTTACAAATAATTATAAAGTACAAAAGAAATGCTTTAATGCAAGTAAACTGCAATTAGAAGCGTGCAATGACTGCCGGAAGTGCAATCCAGCGACAAATCGATCTCCTGCGAGAAGTGCGACGAAAATCGAGAAGAGAGAAAGTAACGCTGTCTGTACGCGCGAACGACTGTACGACGATTGATCCGTTCGACAAGAGAGCGCGTGAACCAACGTGATTGTTTTCTACCGACCTTCGAGAGAGTTCCGAGGTAAGGAACACCGTGTTTGTGTTCCTTCCACATAATGATAGAATCCTCTCGAATGTCGGAGGACAAAATCACTTGTTGTCGTCGGTTTATGTTTATTACGAGACGGTTACCTGTCACCGTTCAAATGACAGGTATTGCGAGCGTTAAAGACGCGCGCTGTCTTGCGATATGGCGGGGCGCGTTCGCTCGCGATTGGCGCACGGAGATTTAGCGCGAATTATCGCGCCAAATTCGAGCGGCTATTTAGCGCAGTTAGCTGCGCTTGTCGCAAGGCGAAGAATGCACTCCGAGATGCATTCACACACACACTCTCTCTCTCTCTCTCTCTCTCTCTCTTTCTCTCTCCCCTCTCTCTCTCCCTCTTTCTCTTTCTCTCTCTCTTCCTCCCTCTCTCTCTCTCTCTCTCTCTACAATCCGCAATATTCTTTTTTTTTCTTTTCCCTTTTCCGTATTGAATTTATTATTATTTTTAATTTTTTATAGCTCTGGGATTATTATTATTATTATTCCTTTTGATTCCGTTTATTTTTTTTTCTCTTTCGGATTATTTCAAATCATTAATGCGGATCAACACTCAATATAATTTTCTTTATTAGTAATTTTATTATTATTTTATGATTATCGACTCCCGTTTACACCAAAATTTTTTTTTCCTTTTCTTTTCTTTTGCCTCTCGTTTCTTAAAATTAACTAATCACTTTTAACAGTTTTTGCTTTGGTTTACTCTCAACTAGATCCAAACTTGCCGATTTTATTACCGTTCCGTTTAAAGTTACCGATGAGGTCAGGCAGCGATCCACACCGGTGGATACAAAGCTTAACAGAGAGTCAAGCGCGACATCACTTAGCTGATAGGAATCTGAGTACCCAGGGTATTGTGCCGGTAGGCGACAGAGGAGGGAACCCCCGGAGGGGTATCGGACCCTTTACTAAGTAGGAACCCCTTAGAAGAGGGGGCCCCCCCGCCTTATCCCTCCTTGGGAGGATGCCGCGGAAGGCGACACCCTCCCCCCGTCATTGTACGGGTTCTTCGCGGTTGCGGCGCAGGGCAACATCGACCCCACGCCGCGCCCTCTCAAAGAGTTTGAGGGGCGGAGCCATGGCTCGAGAACTCCCGCTCGAGCTATCGCCCCTCGCCCCCCCAGTGTCGCAACCCCCGGACCCCCCAGAGGGTGGTCCGGTTCGGCGGTTCACTGAGGGGGCCCTCATCAGGAGGTTCCTCTCAAAAGGAGAGAAACCCCCTTCCGTGAACGATGTTGCCCTCCCACCGGTGCCTTATGGCTCCCGGTAAGAGGGCCCCACACGTCACGTCTCCGTCCTTGAGAGGGGCCCAGGCGCCCCGGACGGGAGGGCAATGCCCGCCCGCCAGGGACACGTGGCCCCCTCTCATTCATGCCCCCCCCCCCCCCCGGTAGGCAGATTGGCCTATACGCTGAGGGTACATCCCTCGGCTTGCCCTCCTTAGGAAGGAGGACTACGTTTGCCTCCTTCCATTCTCGTGGGAATCGACCCATGCGGAGGCATTCGTTGTACATCCTCCGCATGGGTCCCGCAAGACCCCGATAGGCAAGAGCCCAAATTCTCCCGTGAACGCCGTCCGGACCGGGGGCCTTCCCCGGCTTTATCTTTTTGATGGCGTTCCGGAGCTCTCCCTCCGTGACCCCCATGGCCTCCTCGTCCCACTCCCACTCCCGCTCCGGAATTGGGTCTGGTTGACCCTCTTCCCGCGGGAATAGAGTGTCGACGACTCGGCCGATAAATTGGGGGTCAAGGGACTCCGTGATTGGGGCGCCCCCGCTTCTCAGTTTTTTGATTACTATGCGGTATGGGCGCCCCCACGGGTCTTCGTCCAGGGAGGAGAGCAACTCATCCCAGGCTCTCGCCTTTGCCTTCCGTATCAGGACGCGCAGGTCATCTCTCTTTTCTTTGTAGTTGTCCCACGCGTCCTGATATCCCTCGGGGTCTACCCGCTCGAGCTTTTTCCTCCTATACATTTTTCTTCTTGCGTGATCGGAGGCTCGCCTTGCTTCGGCGATTTCCTCCGACCACCAGTACGTTTTTCGGGAGGACTTTCGCTTTATCCTGGGCATGGCCGCATCACAAGCATCGTTTATCGTTTGGAGCAGCCACGCCCTCTCTTCCTCCTGGTCCCCCCTGTTTTTCCCTCCTCTAACCATCAGGGCCGCCTCAATTGCGGCCAGAAACGCGTCCTGGTCCAGTTTCTTTAGGGCCCATCTTCGAGAGACAGCTTCCTTCCTTTGGCGGCGCTCAACTACCTCGCGGGGGAAGGCGCCGACGGAGAATTCCACATATCTGTGGTCAGAAATGGTTTCAACCTCCGCCAGCACCCTCCACCCGCTCACCATCCTTGAGGCAGAGGGAGTGACCCATGTCAAGTCTATGATTGACTCCCCCTGCCTCCTAATGCATGTGGCCTTCCTCCCCCTGTTACAGGGAAGGAGACCACACCGCGCCGCCCAATCTAATGTCTGACCACCCCGCCAATCTTCCCGCGGGGAACCCCACACGCCCGATTTGGCGTTGAAGTCCCCCGCGACAACTACGGGGGCGGGGTGGTATTTTTTCAGCTGTCCCTCCATGGCGCGTAATCTCCCGCAGAAGTCTCCTTTACTGAGACTCGGCGGGAGATATACGCCAATAACGATGATGGACCCCCATTTGACCGTGCCCTCCCCCGATTCTAACGGCTCCATCGGGGGAGAGTTTGACGCGCCTCTGTGGGCGATTGCCGCCACGCCGTCCGTGCTGCTTACCCAATTATTTTCTGGGACACGGTACGGCTCGGCCACAATCCCCAGGCCGCAGTTCCTCTCCATCATGTTCTGGATGAAGAGGTCTTGGGCCCTGAGTGGTTGAGGTTGGCCTGCAGAATTTTACAGGCCATTTCCTGCTGGTGCTACTTCCTCTGGTCCTGCCTCCATGGCGGCAGGATCCCCGTCTCCTACTTTTAGTTGGAGGCGCGTCCTTTTTGCGCCTCCTTCCGGTAGTCTCTCCTCTTCTCTCTTCGTTCCCCCCACGCGTGTAGGTCTCCGTTCCTTCGGAGCCTCTACTGCGCTACCAAAATCGATGAGGGGGGAAGGGGATTTATTTTGGGAGAGGGGGTGTCCAGTCACTTTATTGAGTAGGACCCCTCTCCTCCCTTTCTGTACCGGTATGCACGATTTGCTCCCTGTCCTGTGTTTGGCAGGGAGCCCCTTGTCCGCGCATACCGGACAGTTTACGTTTGCCTCACAGTTCCTTGCCGTGTGGCCCTCGTTCCCACATCGGTAGCATTTATTGCTACGATCTATGTTGTTGGGGCACCGTGCGCGCACATGACCCCCCTCCAGGCATTTGTAGCACTGGAGGGGCCTGGTGTCTAAAATCTCGGCGCGCACCAGTGCCCATCCTATTTGCATTTTGGCCGTGCCCATTATGCGGTTTGCCGCTTTTAATGGGCATCGGACCCATACAATTCCTATTCCACCTGGGGTTTTCCTAATTTCCCCCAGGTGGATTTCCTCCTCTTCACAACCTCCGTTGGAGGCTATGGCTTTAATGACTTTAGGGGCTCTGATGGACTCATCTAGCCCCCGAAGTCTCATTTCCGCCATCTTGGTCGGGCGTGCGACTCTAACTCCTACTTTGCCCATCAGGGCCTTTTTTAATTCAAGGGCGAACCTATCAGCTCTCTCCTGATTGCCCGCCCCTTGAATCTCAAAGATGTAGCACCCTGTGGCACCTCTTTTGACATTGGCGCCTTCCACTTGGATGCCCTTGACCTCCATCTTTTGTCGCGCCTCCCGGAGAGTCTCCTCGTATGTTCCGGGAGGACACGTCAACGTTATCGCCGCTGTTTTGGGCTCCTTCCTCCTCTTCTTGGTCGGTGTTTGCGCTGCTGCTTTTTGTGAAGGGGGGGGGATTCGAGCTAGTTTTGATGTTCTTATCTCTCCCCCTGTTTGCAGCAGTGCTCTCCTTTGCTGCCGCGACCTTCGCCCTCTTCTCCTTCCTGGAGACTACCTCACTCCAGGAGGTGGCCTCCTCCCTGCCTGCTGTCCCTTTTGGGGGGAGCTGTGGTTTTGGAGGCTGTGATTTTTGGGGGGGCTGTGGTTTAGGTGCTCCTCCTTTCTTTTCCATTTGCTTGGGAGCTGATCTCCCGTTTGTCTGCCTTTGCGGAGGTGGGATCACCTTCTTGCTCCTTGCCCCCTCTGTGCTGGTTGGTTGGGCGTTCCTTACCGTCGCCTTCCTGAAGGGTGGGTTTAGAGTGGTGGCAGGCATCACCTTAATCGTTCTCTTCACCACCTCTATGTCCTTAACAATCGGCTTGTTGTTGGACTTTGGTTGCTGTTTCGTCTCCTTGCCCTTCGAGTGGGGGACCTGGTATTGAAGCGACAACATGTTTTATCGTCCGCTGCAGAGAAAATAGCAGCGAAGCTGGCTCACAGGTTTCAGGGACCTTATAGGATAGCGCGGGTGATCTCGCCAGTTGTGTAATTAGCACAGCTGGACGGAACGCCCGCGGGCAGATTGCATATTCAGGACCTTAAGGCTTATCACAGTCCGGATACCGTTTTATAGATGCCGCGCAAATGCTTTGGACGAGTGGCGGCCCGGACGATCCTCCGAAATTTCTGGAGGCGGCATCCCGAGGTCGTGGCCTTTATTGAGGACCACGACGAGGGATTCTGGCCCGACATGGAGGATACGGCCGAGCAGTACCAGGCGGCCGTCTACACGACGGAGGGGGCGGTGGTGCGCGACTTCCCGGAGACCCGGGATACTCCGGCGCAGACGCCCAGCGTGCCTCGCGCGGAACCCGGGCCGCGAATGCCGCCGGCACCGCAGACGACGGAGCGGGAGACATCGCCGGGGCGGACTCCGCGGGTACGCAGCGGCCGGGTGCAGCGCCATCGGTCTCCTCGAGGGGTACCGATCCGCGAGTTGCAGCGGGGTTGCTGGAACTGCGGCAACCAGGCCCACGCGTACACGGCCTGTCCGTTGGGGCGCATCCATGATTTTTGTTATGGGTGCGGGTGGCGGGGCGTAACTTTACGCCAATGCCCCCGCTGCGGCCCGAATTACCGCCGGGCCGAGCCGTGTACAGCGGGGAGGGGGCCGCGGGCACCCCGATTGCGGTCGCCGGCGCGCGAGGACTCGCCGACGCGGGACGGGTGGCCGTGGGCCCGCGACACGGACGGACAATCAATGTGAGGACGTCGCGGGGGCCGCGGATAAGAGCGGAGGAAAATTTTTTTTTATTTTTGATATCTCTTTTCTTTTGCCTTTTCTTTTTGTTTCTTCTTTCTTTTTTTTGTTTCGTTTTTTTTTCTTTCCTTATTTTTCTTATTTTCATCTTGTGTTTGTTTTTTTGAGAAAATTGTTTTGTTTGGTGGGCAATGACCAAAGGGGTGAATAAACCCGTATTACTGGATAACCGAAGTGTTCTTTATTTCCCTTTTCTAATTCCCACTATCGCGAGGTCGCGGAGCGGCTCAGGCGAAATTCGAGCGCGGACGCGAAAGCTATGTCGTGATGTTGCTGTCGGGGCACTTGTGAAGAGAAAGGGCAGAATACCGTTTACCGTAAGGTTGGAAATTTGAGAGCAAGTCTGCCGGAGAAGCGGCAGGTGAAGGGTCCATGGCAAGACCTCCTCGGTCCTCCCCTAGAAGGGGGGAGTTGTGACGTGACGCTTTTGAGAGCACCGTCACAAGGGCGAAAAGCCCGATCGAATAGGACGCGGGGATCTGGAGCGCCCCTCATTTCGGGGAGGGTGCGATCCGTTTGCGTTGTTTCGTTTTTTATTACCGTATTTTTGCGAGAATCGCAATTGCACGCAGCATCGGCCCGTCGATGCGCGTGCAACACGATTCGTAGGGAGAGCGACAACGACGGCCCGAGAGAGCGGCAGGAGAGGTTGTAAAGCAAGAGAGAGAGAGATGGAGGATGCCGGAATACCACAGCCGAGAGAGAAGGATGGATCGAGAGTGAGAGAGAGAGAGAGAGCACGGGACCGCGCGCAGTTAAGTATCAAGTAGCCGAATTTTATTTATTATCTCTCGCGCAATGTTGATGCCGTACGGATATTCTAGGATACCGAGAGGACTCCGAGTCGCGCCTACACCTGGACCGCTCCTGGAGAAGGACGACGGAGGGCCCGGCCAGCCTACCGCTTGTTCCCCCAGGAGAAAAGCCGCAGGAACAAACCCGGAGAAAAATCCTCTCGAGCAGCAGGAAAATACCGGCGAGAGAATTACCCCGCTAGAGGGGGAGGTGGGGAAGACTTTAGGGCCCCGCCATCGACCCTATCATCAAGGGAATGCGCGAGAGATCGGCGCGGCACGTAGGATACCGAGGCGCGCGAAGCCCGGCTCTCCACTGTTCGGTGTGCCTTAGAACAGAGAGGGTGCCTCCAGAACTCCCAAACGTGCGACCCGAGGACCAGAATTCGTCGCCAGAAACTGTAAGCCGCCTCTCGAGTAGTCGTAGATCCGTGTTGGTTGGTACCGTAGGTATTGATCGTGTATTGTAATTACCGTGAGTACCGCACTCTCTCATTTTTCGTATCGTTTTGTGTGTGAGAGAGCGGTCTCTCTCTTGTCTTTTTTTGGAGTATCGTATCGCGGGGCCAGCCGACTTTGCGTTTCGCGAGCCGAGCCCTCTCCGAAAAGTGCCGCCAACAGTCCATCGTCTCGAAAGTAATTATTATAAATTCGGGTTTCCGAGATATTCAGAGTCACGTTTCCTATGGGCTCGATTATTAGATTTTCGGAATTTGCGTGTAGCCGTTCTCCGCGAGTTTGTTAAATATTTCATTGTTTTCGACTCGGCGAGAGAGTCGTGCGAAAGAGTCACGAAATTTCCGTCATCTAGTTGTTATCTTTTTTTTGCATACCGCGCCGTGTCTCGGAGTATCTTATTGTGACCTCTGTCTATACCGCGTGCCCGCGAAAATAAGTTGGACCATCATAACGTTTACCGATTTTGTCTTTGTTTATCCCGTTTGTATATTATTGTCGCGACATTCTCTAAGATGTTTCACATTGTATAATAAGAATTTTGTAGATCAATTCCAAAATACCGATATTCGCAGATTTTGATATTATATTTTTGTTCCCCTACCGCTAGTTTATATATTACTGTTTGTTACATAATTATATTATCCAATTGTATTTATCAGATGTCAAATTGTAAATCCTAAGTGTCAAATATATATATATATCTGTCAAATTATAACACCACGTGTATGTCTCTCTATACCTCTCTCTCAACCATAGACCCAACAATCCTATAGACCCGCGACTCTGTATAACATCTGGGGAAGTTAACTTAAGTACCGTTCACATTAGTCCCGTGGCGCATTCACATGCGCCTAGCGCCTAACTTTACCGTGAGTTAATGAACGCCCCTAAGTGCGAGTAATTAACTCTTCTGATACCGATTTTTACCGTTTCATCAGTTAAACTTGGGGAATCTTTAAATTGAACGCTTCCCTGTCCGAACTTGGCGTTTCGGAGCAGGAAAAGACGTTGCAATACATAAATTAAAAGCACAGTCGGAAAGATCGACTTTTTGTACAATATACCCACAAGTATATAATATAATTAATCTTTACTTAAAAATGATTGGTACAATATTTAAATTTTAATACATATTTGATATCAAACCAAAGTAAAATAATATGAATCAACTGATTTTTTGTGTGGAAATTCTGAAGTATAAAATTTCTTTTCATTGAAAATGTGACCTAATTAGAAATTGTGAGTTTTGATATACCTGAGCATTTCGTTGTCGCCGACGATAAGCGGTAGAGCGAGGAATATTTTTCTCAGTGTACAAAAAACGTTTGTAACGTCTTATTTCAGATTATGCTTTCAATTTAAATTAGTAAAGTACAGAAAACAATATCTACAATGAGAATTTCAAATGTATCACACTACGATTATATTTGTGATTGCGATTTTTCCCAATAAAAAATTGTTTATGGATAATCAGATATAACAATATAAAATTATATAGAAATATATAAAATTCTGTATAAACTACGTATAATTATATATATATATTTATAATAAGTCATATAAAATTATATATAATTATAGATAGTTTATACAGAAATTTATATGTTTCTAAATAATTTTTATATTGTTATATCTGATTATACATAAAAAATTTTTTACCATGTTTCTCAGGAAACAGTGATTCATTTATTTGTCGAGTCTATTGTACGCAGGCAGTTGAGATAGAGAAGAAGACACACGATGGCAGGAAAACGAGCAATGATCACCACGTGAATCCATAACCTAACCTAACCTCTCTCTCTCTCTCTCTCTCTCTCTCTCTCTCTCTCTCTCTCTCGATAGCGGGCGCCCTCTTAGCTGTCGTGATGCGCAGTCCAGTCTAAATGTCGATGCGTGAGGCAGACACGTAAAATTGCGAGTGAAAATATTTGTGAATTTGTTTTAGTCAATTTCGGGTGTTAATAAGTTGTGTTTTATTTTAATCTTCATTATGAGTGAAGTAGACAATTCCGGGTGGTATGCGTTAGTGAAATACAAAAGTGGCAATGAAACAGAGGTACTGCCAGTGCATAAAATCAAAATAAAAATCGGAAAAGGTGAACGGGTAGCATTCAATTCGAAGTCTTTAACTGATTTTGAGAAGACAAAATTGTACACCGTTAACACTGCGCACGGCAGTGAAGATGGAAAAGAGCACAAATGGTATGCTTTAATCGGATTGCTTGCTGGTAAGTAATATTGTCCTAAGTTTAACCTAAAAATCATAACTTAAAAATGTTGATGGATTGTACAAAGATAATTGAATGCACCTTACAACATATATTCACTGGAAGGGGAATTGAGCATCAAGCCTGCATTCAAGAGCTGTGCGAGAAAGAAAGGTAGTGACTGACCATCATCCGTAATACGCATGCGCTGATATCGTCGTGCCGTGAGATGATTTATCTGAATTTGGTTTTGACATATTCAAAGCCAATAAAATTTAAGTTCCCACAGCCTTACCCATATGTGCAACAGTGGTTGAACAATTTGCCCGAAAATAAAAATATTGAATAAACTTACAATTAGAGTAATATATTACCTTCACATAAATTGATAATAAAAAATAATATCAGTAATAATAAGAATACTTATAAGTCAGCTCTTTTAATTTTTAAAACCACACTCTACACTTCATTTCTCTCGACCAATAGAGCCTAACGCGATGTTATTGCGACAATTAAGAAACAAAGAAATTTTTAGAAACTAAGGAATTTGAATCCCTATTTTCTCGCCTATTTCTTTACAGGGGATGTTAAAAGAAAGAACAAGGGGAATTTTTGAGATCCCAACCATAGGATTCAAATTCCTTAGTTTCTAAAAATTTCTTTCTTTCTTAATTGTTGCAATAACATCGCGTTAGGCTCTATTGGTCGAGAGGAATAAAGTGTAGAATATCAGTAATATTAATTTATAAAAATTAATATAATAAGCAAAATACTCAGATCTTGCACACAGCATAAAGAATATTAAGAATAAATATTAAATATTAGAAATGAGAATGATTTTAAAATAATAAAATAAAAAAACTGATATAAAAATACAAATTCGAGTATGAGGGACTATTAATTAGTAAGAGTCCTTTATATCTAAATTTGTGTGTGTGTGTGTGTGTGTGTATGTGTGTGTCAGAGTTTTTTCTTTTATTATTTTAAAATAATTCCTATTCCTGATATTTAATATTTATTCCTTATATTTTCTCCAATGTGCGCAGGGTCTAAGTAATCAAAATAATTAGTATAGTATCAAAGAACAGCTATAATTAAAGTTTACTTGAATGTTGGTCGTGATATTTTTATAGAAGTAGGACATGACAACTGTTAAAATCATTATTTTAAAACTACTTCTATATGAGCACTGTTGTAAGATGCAAGAAATATAATACATGATTGCCACGGACTTTGAAAAGTAAAAGATCTAAAAGAACGTTACTATTTGATTTGTAAAACTTGAAAAGTTAGAAAATTTTAAAATATGACATGTGACACTATTTTAAAAAAGCCACTATGCGATTCATTTCAACATATGCAGAAATTCTCTTGCAATATAATGCTCCACATGTTATTAATGGCAGATTTGGTACATTGTTGTCTATTATACAATCTAATTATAATTGTAAATCTAAATTATAAGGAAGGCGTAAAAAGCCATACGCGGATGTTTTCTACGTACATTTACAATGAAACTAAATTTTTGTTGGAAACAAAGCGTGCGCAAGGCACGTATTATTCTCGGTGTACCAACCAAGACTTTAAAAATTGAAATAATCTCTTACTTGAGATTTAGTTTCGTTGTAAATCTACGTAGAAAACATCCGCGTATGGCTTTACGCCTTCTTTATGATTTAGATTTATATTTATATTACAGAGCCGTTATTGAACCTTAATTTGTTTATACACACACCGGCGAATAAGCGTTATAGGGTATATGTAAGCAGAGAAAGGTATAGAATCGAAGGTTCTGCATAGCTCAGATGAAAGAGCAGTCGCCCGGCAAGCGAAAGGTCTCGGGTTCGATTCCCGATTCAGCGACTTTCGGATCTATATTTTTCTCTTACAATTATTTAATTATTTTTGCAGGGGGGTTAGGGTGTTTTTGAAATTAAATCTCAAGTATGTAAGCGTGCGATCATTATTATTTTTCAGGATGTATTGTACGTGTCGCGTTGTCACGTTATTGTCGAGTGCGTCTTGTCGTTTTGTCCTCGGGTTTGATTATTTGTATTTATTATACCGTGTGCGACAGTGAGAGAAAGCGATCGGCTTAGAAAATAACAGACGCGACCGTTCGAATAACAAAATCCGAGTAAAGTTTAGCTGTCGCTTAGCGATTGGCCCGAGCCTGACGGGAAGGGATAAAATTAGGAGCGGTATAAGTACCGGCGATTTTGAGTAACGGACATCGTTGTTGAGAACATCATCTTCGGAGCGTTTCATCGAGATACAAGCACGCATTCTCTCACGAACCGGCAGACGATCTTTAATATCGAGGCGGCAGAAAGGAAGATAGAATAGAAACGGGACTTGGACAGCGAAGGCATTTTCGACTCGCAATAAATACATATATATATATATCTTCCGAACCTGACTTCTTTTCCTGATTCAACTAAATTCATCCGGCCTTCCCCTGCATTCCTACATTTCAATAATCAATAATTAATTGATCGATTCGATATTCGATAAAAGATACGGCTACAGTTCAGTATAAAAGATACGCCTACAAGTAAGAGATTATTTCAATTTTTAAAGTCTTGGTTGGTACACCGAGAATAATACGTGCCTTGCGCACGCTTTGTTTCCAACGAAAATTTAGTTTCGTTGTAAATGTACGTAGAAAACATCCGCATATGGCTCTTTACGCCTTCCTTATGATTTAGATTTATATTACAGAGCCGTTATTGAACCTTAGTTTAATTACAATTGGTTTTGTGTTTCTCTTAAAGTAAATTATTTATTAAGGGGATGCCGGAGCGTTGGCCGAACTCCGACGGGTTAGCGCCCTCATTTGAGAGGAACTAAAATTGTCGATAATTACCGACAATTTTAATTCCGCTATTATCGACAGTAATATATATATGTCAAAAAGCCATTTTAGTGTGTTCAACATATTGAAATCAGACAACATAATATATTTTTACTGTCAAATCATCTCGCACACGCATCTAAGCGTGTCAATGACAATAAAACATACATATATAAATGTGTCTCTTTATGACAGAGCTGTCCACATTTTGCTCTTTTCGGCCGATTTCCGAGATTCACCGCCCAGCGACCCCCACTCGCGCTCGAGGCCTTAGCAACGCGTTGACCGATAGCCGTAACTAAGATGCACGGCGCTCCGTCTCAGGGACGATGCATCTGTAACGCGATGCCGTTCCGTACCCTTTCTTTAACTTTAAATTTAACTAAATATTTTCAATATTTTAAAATCGCGATTTTTTAATTATTATTTTTATTATTAATTATTTATTATATTTTATTTATATATGTTTATTTTTAGATTATATTTATATTTATAATAATTGTGGCAATAGATTTCCACGTCACCCATGAGGTACTATTGTTAACGCGTTTTTTTTATAGTGGTTTCCCCTGTAGGCCTAGTCCACTTAAAAAGAAGAATTAAGAAATGAGCAAAAACGATAGAAAAATCAAAAATTAAAATTTTGTGCGACTACGCCGTTCGTACGATTCGATAACAGATGGAACATCTATTTCAATATTTGAAGTACTTATTCGCATCAACGAAGATAATGATGCATCCTTCAAACAAGAGCGTCTGTCGGTTTTTATATATTTCATTTTTGAAAAAGAGCATTCACATAAGTAAGTCGAGCCAAACATAGAAAAAAATCGAAGACCGAAATTTCTAAGCCTCGGATAAGTCGCTACGTCTAAAATTTTAAAAACTTCTATTCCTTTTTCCGGTCGCGTTTTAAGGGAAAGTTCAGATTGTAAATCACAAAGTTCCTGTTGCAATTCTATATTTTGCTCTTCGATTTGCGCAGTAAAAGGATTCTCGAGAAGAATAAGATCATTTCTCAACATTTCAAAATCACTAAACCGTGTATTAAATTGACTAATAAGTGAATCGATTAACTGGAGATGCTTCTGAAAATTGCAACTTTTGCCATGCTCTTCGAAAAGAACTTGACAAGATGGGAAAAAATGTAAATTATCTGTCACTATATGATTTTTAAATAATAATAACTGTCTACGGAAAGAATCAATGGCGCTAACTAATTGAGAAATAACTTGATTCGGTCTTTGAAGCTTCAAATTTAAAATATTTAAATGGTTAGTCAAATCAGTAATAAAAGCGAGCTCACTGAGAAATTCTAAATCTTCTAGAAAAAATTTATATTCGTCGCATTTTGCAACAGATATTTCTTGCAAGAAAAGGAAGATTTCTTTTCTTATTGCAAAAAATTTCTCTAAACATTTTCCGGCACTAAGCCAGCGGACCTCGCAATATAAAGGGAGATCGGTATAAGTTGCGTTATGCTCTTCGAGAAAGTGTTGAAACTTGCGATGGGAAAGAAATTTATGACCACCTTTAATAAAATTAACAATTTGCGTTACCGTTTGCATAGCACTACTAAGTTTAACAGCTTTCCCGCATAACGCTTCTTGATGAATAATACAATGAATCATCGGAAATTTTAAATCTCGCTGTCTGATCTGACCGAGGAATCCATTTTTTGAACCTGTCATCGCTTTGGCACCATCTGTTATTATAGACGAACATTTTGTAAAATCTAAATTAAATTTATTGAGAGTTTTTTCTACAGCTCTGAAGATATCTATACCCATAGTTGTATCATGCAAAGCAACAAAGTCTAAAAGCTCCTCGACACATGAGAAATCGTTTTGGACGATTCGAATAAAAATACTCAACTGGCTCACGTGTCGATTATCGGTGCTATGCTGGATAGACGGATCCCACGCAAAGTCTGCGCGGCCAGATTATACGCAATTGTTTAACCGTTATTATTTGTCTTAACCGATTCTTTACTCCAAAGCGTGTCTCAGCGTAACGTCTTCCTGCGAGAGAGTGCTCAGAATTTCAAGATTTCATCGATTATTTGAAGGATGGCTGATGGAAGTAAGCAGAACTACGAACAGAGGTATGATAGAATATGGGAAGATATTTTCTTCGTTTTTGTTCGCAATCGAACAACTTGTGTTCTCTGTGGTTACGAGCCGTCTGTCGTAAAAAGATACAATCTCGAAAGACATTATAGAGTCAAACATTCCGGACAATATTCTAGTTATACGTCTCAGGAAAAATTAAAAATTCTTGAAGGTTTAAAATTAGTTTATCAGGCAGATAATTCTTCTGATTTATTAATTTCTAACGCCGGTAACAATAATGCAAAAGCTTTGGCTGCATCATACGCTATTTTGTTCCTCATCGCGAAGCATTCCAAATCGTTTAGTGATGGTGAATTTATAAAAAACTGTCTCGTTGAGACAGTAAAATCCTTTGACGGTAAATTGACAGTTGACGAAGTTACGAGTATTCCGCTTAGCCATCAAACAGTAGGACGTAGAATTACTAATATTGCATTATCTATTGAAGATAGATTAAAATCTTTGTTAGCAACTTGCTCGTACTTCTTATTGTGTCTTGATGAAAGCACCGATAATCGACACGTGAGCCAGTTGAGTATTTTTATTCGAATCGTCCAAAACAATTTCTCATGTGTCGAGGAGCTTTTAGACTTTGTTGCTTTGCATGATACAACTATGGGTATAGATATCTTCAGAGCTGTAGAAAAAACTCTCAATAAATTTAATTTAGATTTTACAAAATGTTCGTCTATAATAACAGATGGTGCCAAAGCGATGACAGGTTCAAAAAATGGATTCCTCGGTCAGATCAGACAGCGAGATTTAAAATTTCCGATGATTCATTGTATTATTCATCAAGAAGCGTTATGCGGGAAAGCTGTTAAACTTAGTAGTGCTATGCAAACGGTAACGCAAATTGTTAATTTTATTAAAGGTGGTCATAAATTTCTTTCCCATCGCAAGTTTCAACACTTTCTCGAAGAGCATAACGCAACTTATACCGATCTCCCTTTATATTGCGAGGTCCGCTGGCTTAGTGCCGGAAAATGTTTAGAGAAATTTTTTGCAATAAGAAAAGAAATCTTCCTTTTCTTGCAAGAAATATCTGTTGCAAAATGCGACGAATATAAATTTTTTCTAGAAGATTTAGAATTTCTCAGTGAGCTCGCTTTTATTACTGATTTGACTAACCATTTAAATATTTTAAATTTGAAGCTTCAAAGACTGTTTGGGAAAAAATTAAATTTCCGTGATCCCCGCGCGCCTTCGATATACGCTCCTGAGAGCTCTCTGTAATTGTGTACATCGACAGTTTGTTATTGCGTCCACAAGGGCGAAGCGCCGAATTAGGAGAGAGTTTCCGCGTCTTTAAAAAGGAGCGATGCGGCACGGAAGGCGAGTCTGGTACGACGAGCCGTCCGGTAAACCCGAGAAGAACATTTGTGATCCGAAGAATGAAAATTACGTATTCTTACTTAGAATAAAGAGACTAGTTCCTGCTATCTATCCTTGCCTATCGACGCAGTCCACAAGAGAGAACTAGGCGATAGCTCCGATAAAACCCAAAGGAGAAAATATACAAAACATGGTCCTTCGAGCCGGATCTGTGTCGAGAAATTAACGGATGGATTCAAACAAGATACACGTGCAAGCAGTGCAACTACTTCAAGTGAGCCATTCAACAATTGCGCTACATTCCGAGTAAAAATTTCCGTACGACAAGGAAGTATTTCGACTCACGTACATACGTTCTCCATTTCAACACCGTGTTTACCTTACAAGGTCGAGCTCTGCAAGACAATAGATCGAAATGGACAAGGCAATATTTGCGTTCGATACGAATTTACGTTATTTAACGAACTCAATAACGAATTTCCAAAAGCTTGGAGTTGATAATCAAACTCATGCCATCACTAAAGGACGATTTTAACTCTTGCAAAATTACTGGAATAAATGCCAGGAGAATGCCGCTATCATTGAGGCAGTAGCAACCGACGCAGACGCGGCACAGCTTCCCTTCTTCAAGAGCAAGCTGCTAGACAAGGCGGAGGTCTCGTACATGCAAGCCTACGACTTCTTTCAAGAAAAACTCGAGGCATTCAACGTCGCTTCAATTTCCATTCCTGTACCAACGGCGGCCGCAACGACGTCCATCAACGAGATCCGATTGCCAAAGATCAACTTGCCTTCTTTCTCCGGTAATGTAACCGAGTGGCTAACGTTTCGCGATTTGTTTCTTGCGCTCGTTAAAAATCGCCGTTCGATATCGCAAGTCGAGAAATTGCAATATTTATTATCCGCGGTTACTGGCGACGCTGCTAAGTTGATTTCCCATCTTTCTCTAACCGATAGTAATTTCGATGTTGCATGGAAGGAACTCACGAATCGTTACGAAAATCAACGCGTTATTATTGACGCATATTTCAAACGTTTATTTACCATTCCTAATGTTTCGTCTAACGATCTGTACGGGTTAAAACAATTACGCTCCAATTCATCGGAATCGATAAATGCTCTGCGTGCCTTGAAATGTTCTGTAGATGGATGGGATATGATTTTAGTCTACATTCTTGTACAAAAACTAGACAAATTGACGAGAAAAGATTGGGAAGTCAGCTTAGGTTCAGAGAGGAGATATCCTACGATGGAAAAATTATACGCGTTTCTAGATACACAAATTCGTTCGCTTGAGGCTGTATCCAAGGACGGAGATAACTCGAAGTCCGCCAACGGAAACTCATCCGAAAAGAGTTCCGGTGCTCGCTCGATTCCAAATGCGGCACGAAAAAATAATATAGTGCGTTCTCACCATACAAACACCGCGAGTACATGCGCTCTTTGTTCCGAAACACATCGTTTAATGCATTGCGAGAAATTTCAAGCGTTAAGCATTTCGCATCGACTAGAGTTTGTTCAAAAAAATAATATATGCAAAAATTGTTTGACCAAAGGTCATTACGTTTCGAATTGTCGTAGTTCCTTTACTTACTTGAAATGTAAAAGACAACATCATACTTTGTTACACGAGAATTCAAGGTCAAGTTTAACGACAACAACAGACTCTGGACAATGCGATAACGCGTCCAACGTACATTCACACGTGAACGCGGGAGTTAAACCCGTGCTCCTGGCTACCGCACGTGTTTGTATAGGATCAGAAAACGGTCGACATGTTTACACGCGAGCACTAATCGATCAAGGTTCCGATGCCACATTCGTTTTGTCACGAGTCGCTCAAATGTTGAGAGCTCGCTTAATTTCAACACGCGTAAAGGTATCTGGCATCGGTGACACTACGTCTAATTGCGTTCAACATGCCGTCTCTATTTCTATCAGCGCGACTAATAAAAATGATACGATTCTTCATACCAAAGCATTGGTCGTTCCAAAAATTACAGCGTACATTCCACCTCATTTCCAATTACAAGAGATTCCGTTTCTTTCCAAATTGAATCTAGCCGATCCAAATCCAAGCTCAAATGATGCAATCGAAGTATTTCTCGGGGCCGAATTATACGGTTCAATTATGATGGGTGGCTTAATGAAAGCTTCTAACGATGCTACACTTGCGCAAGAAACGATATTCGGGTGGATCATTTCGGGTCCTATTTCAAACCAAAAAAATAGCCAAAGAATTCACGTTCACCAAGCAACTTCTGGCAATCTCGATTTCGAACTCCGACGTTTTTGGGAGCTGGAAGAAATTCCAACGACACACGCTCTCTCAGAGGAAAATCTTCGTTGCAACTTACATTTTCAAGAGACACATATGCGCGATTCTTCAGGGCGCTATGTTGTCCGCTTACCCTTCAAGTCTGGTCCTCCGATAAAAATCGGCGAGTCAAGGTCAGTAGCTACGCGTTCACTCGCGCAACTAGAGCGACGTTTAGCCAATTCTCGGGAAATTTCAGGGCAATACGTCGACTTTCTTAACGAGTACGAAGAGCTCGGGCATATGCAAAAAATCGAAAACGTGCAACGCTTCTTTCAACCGACGTTTCTACCTCATCATCCAGTTATTCGCGAGGACAATACTACAACCAAACTTCGTGTAGTGTTTAATGCCTCGGCAAATACCTCGAATAACACTTCTTTGAATGACCATCTTATGATTGGTCCAAAGTTGCAAGCCGATCTTCCGGCGATTATTCTTTAATGGCGTTTGTACAAATACGTTTTTTCCGCTGATATTCAGCAAATGTTTCGACAAATACAGGTTCATTCAGACGATCGCCAATATCAATTAATATTGTGGCGTACGATTCCGAACGAGCCAGTCCATACTTATTCATTAAATACCGTTACTTATGGTACTGCCTGCGCGCCTTATCTCGCCCAACGCGTGCTCAAACAACTTTCAATCGACGAGAGTTCGCGTTTTCCACTAGCTCAAGCAATTTTGCAAAATGAAATATACGTTGACGATGTCCTATCCGGAGGCGATGATAAACCATCCACGATTAAAAAACGCGACCAACTAATCGGCTGTTTACTAAGCGCAGGCATTCATCTCAGAAAATGGGCCAGCAACGATTTTGAAATTCTACAAGATATAAATCCTGCGAATCACGGTCTAGCAAGTTCCAAGCCTTTCCAAGAAGGTGAACAATTAAAAATACTCGGTATTCATTGGACACCTTGCGATGATAATTTTTCCTTTGAAATAAAATTCCGTCCACCATCTACCGACATTTCGAAACGACAAATCCTTTCGACGATAGCGAAAATATTCGATCCCCTCGGATGGGTGTCTCCGATCACGATATCTCTCAAAATTCTACTGCAAAAACTGTGGAAATTTTCCTACGGATGGGATGATATTCTTCCTGCGGAAATAACAACCGAATGGAATGCTTTTTGCGAAAAGATGTTACACTTGACGACTCTGCAAGTTCCTCGTTGGTTAGGCTTCGAGCGTAACATTCAGTGCTTGCATTTACACGGCTTTTGCGACGCTTCATCTAAAGCCTATGCAGCGGTAGTCTATTCAAAAATTGTCACGAATTCTGGCGATAGTCATGTTCGACTTCTTCTATCAAAAACCAAGGTTGCTCCGATTAAAACGATTTCGATTCCACGACTCGAGCTCTGTGCGGCTCAGCTGCTAGCACGCTGTATTTCGTTTACTATTGACGCGATGAAATTGCAAAACATTCCTGTGTTTTGCTGGAGTGACTCGACAATCGTATTAGCATGGTTGCAAAAGGCTCCATCAGATTTAAAAGTATTTGTAGCTAACAGAGTGTCTTCTATTCAAACGAAGCTTCCTACGGCGACATGGCTGCATGTGCCAACAGAAGATAATCCCGCAGATTGCGCATCGCGCGGCATAAATCCAGCTCAGCTAACGCCTTCCAGTTCCTGGTGGAACGGCCCGGCATGGCTGAAATTTAACGAGGATAATTGGCCAGTTCAATCTACGATAAGTTGCACCGAAGATGATTCCGAATTGAAAGCGTCAAATGCAGTCCACTCGCATCATTCAAATCGAGCGGAACTTTTTGAATCCTTCAATCATATCTCCACGTGGCCACGCTTACTACGGGTCACCGCATACGTCCTTCGGTTCAAGTTTCGAACGAGAGTCCCAGATGTTGCTCAAGGTCTCTCTATTTTGCAAGTCGATGAAATAAAAACCGCGCACAGATTCTGGATTAAACAGATGCAAACGGAATACTTTTCAAAAGAAATCGTCGCTTTCAAAGCCAAGTCGAGGTTACCAGTTCGATGCTCCATCCATTCTCTCGATCCGTTCCTGGATCCCTCCGGTATCCTACGCGTGGGTGGTCGACTTCAACTGTCTGACCTTTCATATGATCGTAAATTTCCGATTCTACTTCCAAAGCATTACCTTTCTAAGCTCATTATCGATCAAATTCATAAGGATACACTTCACGGCGGTGTACAGTTAATGCTTCGCACGTTGCGAGAACAATATTGGATTCTGGGGGCGCGAAGCATGGTAAAAGGTTGTATCCGCAATTGCGTGACATGTACTCGGCATCGCGCCATAACCGGCGTACAATTTATGGCCGACCTTCCTACATTTAGAGTAATTCCGTCCCGTCCATTTTGCCATACGGGACGTGATTACGCCGGCCCCTTCGCAATTCGAGACGCTTCCGGCCGCGGACGTAAGTCGCACAAAACATACATCTCGCTATTTGTTTGTCTCGCTACACGAGCTATACACTTAGAGCTCGTTCATGATTATTCCACGGCTGCGTTTCTCGCATCTTTCGAACGGTTCGTAGCGCGTCGTGGCATTCCATCCGATCTTTATTCCGACAACGCGACTACCTATCAAGGCGCGGATCGCGAACTTGTTACAGCGATCCGACAGACTCAAGCCGACGTAGATCTGCAGGCGAAGTTCGCGTCAAAGCCAGTTCAATGGCATTTCATTCCGCCTTCTGCCCCTCATTTTGGGGGCATGTGGGAGGCAGGTGTTAAGAGTGTTAAGCACCATTTGCGACGTATACTTGGTTCCTGCACACCTACGGTCGAAGAGTTCACCACGCTTTTATGTAACATCGAAGCATGTTTAAATTCGCGCCCGATTGCCGCACTTCATGACGATGTAAATTCTTGCAATGCGCTCACACCCGGGCATTTTTTAATTGGTAGCGCCATTAAATCGATTCCGAGTCCGAGCGTCTTACATATCTCCGAGTCACGACTCGATCGATGGCAATTAATGCGTGCGAAATACGAGCAATTTTGGAAATTGTGGAGTCTTGACTACTTGAACACCTTGCAGCAGCGTTTTAAATGGCAGAATCGATCTGATGAATTTCGCATAAACGATATTGTTCTAATAAAAAATCCTAATTTACCTCCCTGCAGATGGGAACTTGCGAGAATCATCGAATGTAAGCCTGACAAGGATGGCCTGGTGCGAGTTGCTCAGGTCAAGACCGCGTCTTCTACTTTTGTAAGACCTATTGTTAAACTCTGTAAATTGCCGATAAGTCCGGACGGTTCAGCGTAATCTAAATTCTGCAGGTTGTCTCCAATGATTGCAGTTCAATGTGTAAGGATTTACCCCTGACTGTCATTTGAATCCCTTGGCGATTCAACCCGAGGGGTATGTTTGGGAAAAAATTAAATTTCCGTGATTCCCGCGCGCCTTCGATATACGCTCCTGAGAGCTCTCTGTAATTGTGTACATCGACAGTTTGTTATTGCGTCCACAAGGGTGAAGCGCCGAATTAGGAGAGAGTTTCCGCGTCTTTAAAAAGGAGCGATGCGGCACGGAAGGCGAGTCTGGTACGACGAGCCGTCCGGTAAACCCGAGAAGAACATTTGTGATCCGAAGAATAAAAATTACGTATTCTTACTTAGAATAAAGAAACTAGTTCCTGCTATCTATCCTTGCCTATCGACGCAGTCCACAAGAGAGAACTAGGCGATAGCTCCGATAAAACCCAAAGGAGAAAATATACAAAACAAAGACCGAATCAAGTTATTTCTCAATTAGTTAGCGCCATTGATTCTTTCCGTAGACAGTTATTATTATTTAAAAATCATATAGTGACAGATAATTTACATTTTTTCCCATCTTGTCAAGTTCTTTTCGAAGAGCATGGCAAAAGTTGCAATTTTCAGAAGCATCTCCAGTTAATCGATTCACTTATTAGTCAATTTAATACACGGTTTAGTGATTTTGAAATGTTGAGAAATGATCTTATTCTTCTCGAGAATCCTTTTACTGCGCAAATCGAAGAGCAAAATATAGAATTGCAACAGGAACTTTGTGATTTACAATCTGAACTTTCCCTTAAAACGCGACCGGAAAAAGGAATAGAAGTTTTTAAAATTTTAGACGTAGCGACTTATCCGAGGCTTAGAAATTTCGGTCTTCGATTTTTTTCTATGTTTGGCTCGACTTACTTATGTGAATGCTCTTTTTCAAAAATGAAATATATAAAAACCGACAGACGCTCTTGTTTGAAGGATGCATCATTATCTTCGTTGATGCGAATAAGTACTTCAAATATTGAAATAGATGTTCCATCTGTTATCGAATCGTACGAACGGCGTAGTCGCACAAAATTTTAATTTTTGATTTTTCTATCGTTTTTGCTCATTTCTTAATTCTTCTTTTTAAGTGGACTAGGCCTACAGGGGAAACCACTATAAAAAAAACGCGTTAACAATAGTACCTCATGGGTGACGTGGAAATCTATTGCCACAATTATTATAAATATAAATATAATCTAAAAATAAACATATATAAATAAAATATAATAAATAATTAATAATAAAAATAATAATTAAAAAATCGCGATTTTAAAATATTGAAAATATTTAGTTAAATTTAAAGTTAAAGAAAGGGTACGGAACGGCATCGCGTTACAGATGCATCGTCCCTGAGACGGAGCGCCGTGCATCTTAGTTACGGCTATCGGTCAACGCGTTGCTAAGGCCTCGAGCGCGAGTGGGGGTCGCTGGGCGGTGAATCTCGGAAATCGGCCGAAAAGAGCAAAATGTGGACAGCTCTGCTTTATGACATAGTTGAACACAATATTAATATTGCTCTTTTATATATTTTGATGATATATGCATATTTTCATGTATTTTTCAAAAGAAATATACAATCTACCATATATATATATATATATATATATATATATATATATATACAAGGTGGTTCAAAAGTCCGTCAACGGTCAATTATGTCCAAGAAATAGTGGTCTTATGAATAAAATATAAAAATTGCAGGGTTCAACCCGGGAAAAATTTTTTATATATAATTATATCTAAATAATTATATAATTATACATAATTATATGTGTGAAATATGTTTATTTTATATATAATTAAATTTATTTATATATAAATTATGAAGTTCATGTATAATCTCATGTCAAGTTATATATGAAACATTATATATATTTATATATGTGAATACTTATTTATTATATATACAATATATATATATATATATATATATTTATATAAGTATATGTATATAAAAAGCTCTTTTATCTAATTATATATAGACATATTTCATATTTAATTTTGCAATTATATGTATAATTTTATATATTTCTATATAATTTTATATTGTTATATATAAAAATTGTTTTTAGGAAAAATAAGATATTTTATGGTGACCTTGACTTTGACGTAGTGGTCAAATTTAGAGGTCATTTCAAGATCAACTTTTATTAAACAAAACCCTCTATTTTTATTAGATATTCTTGTAGCTTATCTCGAGAATTTTCCAAAACACTAATAAAATATTTTTTTATGTATTTATTGAGTTATAAAGGTTTGAAGTGAACAATTCTTTTATAAAATTGACAATATCTTGTAAAACATTCAATTTTCATTATACATTTATACTTTTTATGCACGGAATAATAAGACCAATCAATAGGTGCAAAGAAAACACAGTTGCAAAAGACGTATGTAATTTTCAAGAAGCAACTGCCCAGCAAACATTATAATTGCTATATAACACGTAAATAACGTGCATGTAACATGTAACATACACGTTAGTTGTAATTTCCCACTTATGGATTCTATTATTTATTGTAATTATAGATAGGTAGTGACTTAGCGAAAGATTATCTTTCGGCATCCTACAATATCGATGCTATCTGGGATGTAATTACAATATATAAATAACATATGTCATATTACAAATGTTACATCTATGAGTGAGAAATTACCGTATATGTTACATGTAACATGCACGTTATATAGTATTATATACATGTAACATAGCAGTTATATTTTGTGTTTGCTGGGTGCATTTTCTTTACACCAAATTGGTCTCATTATTATGTGCATAAAAATAAAAAGTATGATAACGTAAAACTGAATATTTTACAAAGATATAATTTTATGTCAAACAATTACTTCGAATCTTTATAATTCAAAAAGTACTTCATGAAAAAATGTTTTATTATAATGCTTTGGAAAGCTGTCGAGATAAGCTACAAGAATATCTAATAAAAAATAAAGGATTTTAAAAATTTGACCTATAAATGATCTCAAAATTTGACACCTAGGTAAAAGTCAACACCTTTAGTATTTTTTTCATAAGACCACTATTTTCAGAGATAATTGGCCATTGCCAGATTTTTTAATCACCATGTATATATTATATATATGTTTATGCATGGATATATGCATCTATATACATGTATATATATGTATATATTTCTTACATATATAAATGCATGCATAAATGCATACATATACATATACAAATACATATACACATACATGTATACACATACGTGTATGGTATAAGCATACGTGTATGGTACGTATATTGATATTACCTGTAATTTTCTATAAATTACAATGTATGCAGTACGCACAATTCGCTTTTCTTCTCTTATCAATAATTGAGAAAATAGCAAATATATTCAAATAACCAGCTGTATATTTTTATATAATATAACAGAATATTATATAATATACAAAACATTTTTATGCATATATAGAATGAAATGGGCCCCTCCATCGCCCATTCCCGTGAAAACGCAACCATAATATATGTATTTTTTTCGTCTCTCCGATTTTTGCAAATGAGACATTTGTATTAGACACTTTTTTGCAACAATATTTATTAGAATTACACATTTCTAGTATAATGATAAAATTTTATTAGTTAGGAAAAGATGACAGTTTATTTTCTGCTATTATTTTTAAAAAATGTTGTCTCATACGTTTAACATCAGCAGAATATGTCTCATTACAAGGATTTTCTCCTAAAGCTATAGTTGTAGCAAATGCGGCAGCAAAGATTCCACAACATATACCATCAGGTTGTGTTTAAACGTTTTCAAATATTATATTATTTTTATTTATTTGTGGATAACGGCGATGAATGTAATTTTTTTCTTTAGCCTTCAATGTTTCGTATGTACAGCCAGATAGATTGTCGTACACTCGAAGCTTGGTGCCGTCAAAAGAAATACATCGCCAGTGATTATTGCAATTTTCTCCAATAATTTGTAA
This sequence comes from Nylanderia fulva, assembly GCF_048542155.1. Taxonomy (NCBI): domain Eukaryota; kingdom Metazoa; phylum Arthropoda; class Insecta; order Hymenoptera; family Formicidae; genus Nylanderia; species Nylanderia fulva. Next base: position 21,517 of record NW_028190268.1, on the reverse strand, counting down.
GCTTTTGTCGTTACAACTTGCTTCAATTATATGAGGATATAAAATATCTTTTTTCAATAACTAGAACGCACATGCAAATCGTTCTGGGAGAAGATATTTTTAAAGCAACTAACAGACGAATAAATCGTCTCTGATGTAAAATATCTTTTTTTAATAACCAGAACGCACATGCAAATCGTTCTGGGAGAAGATATTTTTAAAGCAACTAACAGACGAATAAATCGTCTCTGATGTAAAATATCTTTTTTTAATAACCAGAACGCACATGCAAATCGTTCTGGGAGAAGATATTTTTAAAGCAACTAGCAAACGAATGGATCATCTTTGGCATGAAATATCTTTTTTTGTTACTACTGCAACTTTATAACTATTATTATTACTATTGTACTATTGTAACTACTATTTATTATTACTATAATATTTCTACTACTAACAACTATTTAAAATAAGCAAGAGACTGCTTTATTTTTCAGAAATTGTTACTTTTAGAAAATATGTATATATATATTATGTAAAAAAAATTTATAACAATTGAACCCCATAAATATTGAATAAGAATGAAGGAGGTGTCATTAGAATATCGCAAAAATTTTATAGATGGAGAAAATCTTGCAAATTTTAGAATTATCTTTATTTTTCGAATGATCTCAAGAATACAAAGTTTCACTGTGGATATCACGTTGCAGGACATCCTGCGTATATATACACATACATACATACATTCATATATACATATATATATATATATATATACATATATATATATATATATATATTTATATATACAGGGTGTCCCATAATTCGCGAACCACCGCGAATGGGCAGATAGAGCGTGTTGAACTGAATAGAAAAGTCCTGTATCATTTTGCGATATTCGCAATAATTATTAAGTTATTTATTAAAATATCTAAACGAATAAGCAGGTAGCATTATTTGATCGAGAGGCGGCGTCATGCAGCAAGCGGCGACCAATGTAGTGGCGCCGAAAAGTAAGATGATACTTTTGATACTAAGCGGCATATAACAAATAAGTCATCCGACATGCACACCGAGTCCGGCCTACCGCTTTCTACCCGCTCATTCGTTAGATATTTTAGTTAATAACTCAATAATTATTGCGAATATCGCAAAATGATACAGGACTTTTCTATTCAGTTTAACACGCTCTATCTGCCCATTCCCGGTGGTTCGCGAATTATGGGACACCCTGTATATGAATGTATGTATGTATGTATGTATGTGTATATATACGCAGGATGTCCTGCAACGTGATATCCACAGTGAAACTTTGTATTCTTGAGATCATTCAAAAAATAAAGATGATTTTAAAATTTGCAAGATTTTCTTTATCTATAAATTTTTTGCGATATTCTAATGATACCCCCTTTATTCTTATATATATATATACTAGCTTTTCGGACCGCGCTTCGCGCGGTCCTCAAAGCCAGCCTTTCTATTCGGACCGCGCTTTGCGCGGTCCTCATATAGTCTATATTAAATCCGTTTTAACACAAAAAATTAATTCTTTTTTTGTATTACCGCGAACTACTTCCACATTTGTTGTTCGACTTTCACGAAATTTATACCAAAATAAATGTTTAAATTTTTTTGTGGATGACTACTATGTTATCTATTTCTTTCTCCCAGATATTTTATTTTCTTTTTTTAAGACACGCTTTCTCTCTCTCTCACTCTAAAACACACGCGCTCCCTCTCTCTCTCTTTAAGACACATGCTCTCTCTCTCCTTATCTCTCTCCCTCCCTCTTTCTTTAAGACACACGCTCTCTCTCTCTCTCTCTCTCTCTCTCTCTCTCTCTCTGTGTGTATGTGTGTGGGATTTTTTAAGTTTACGCTTTCACCTACGCATCCACCCACACAATCGCATATTTATGAACGGATTTTTTAAAAAATTGGTACCAAAATGTTGCAAATTTTTGGCGACGATGTGGTTTTTTCAAGTGTTACACCTCCACCCACACGCATGCGCATTTATGGACCAATTTTCACGAAATTAGTACCAAAATGTTGCAAATTTTTCTGAGAAAGCTGCTGTGTGGTTTTTTTAAGTTTTATCCCACCCACGCATGCATCCACGCATTCACACATTTATTCACATACTTTTTTGAAAAGTTTGTAGTTAAATTTTGTTGGAGATGGCTACTATGATTTTAACAAATTTTTATCATCCTATTCATCCACCCACGCACCCATGCACCCATTTGCATACGCATTTATTGACTTGGTCACACCAAGAAGTAATTTTTAAAAAATTTGTGTACGTATTTGTGATTATGTGTGCAATTCGTGTAAATAAACCTTTAATTTGTATGCAATTTTCACGAAATTAGTACCAAAATGTTGCAAATTTTTGCAATCACAAACATGTACACAAATTTATTTAAAATTACTTATTGGTGTGACCAAGTCAATAAATGCGTATGCACATGGGTGCATGGGTGCGTGGGTGGATGAATAGGATGATAAAAATTTGTTAAAATCATAGTAGCCATCCCCAACAAAATTTGAGTACAAATTTCGAAAAAGTCTGTGAATAAATGTGTGAATGCGTGGGTGAATGCGTGGGTGGGATAAAACTTTAAAAAACCACACAGCAGCTTTCTCAAAAAAATTTGCAACATTTTTGTACCAATTTCGTAAAAATATTGGTCCATAAATGCGCACGCGCGTGGATGAATGCGTGGGTGGAGGTGTAACAATTGAAAAAACCACATCGTCGCCATCTTCAAAAAATTTGCAACATTTTGGTACCAATTTTAAAAAAATCGGTTTATAAATATACGATTGCGTGGGTGGGTGCGTGGGTGGAGGCGTAAACTTAAAAAAATAAAACACCAGCTTTGTCAGAAAAATTTGCAACATTTTGGTACTAATTTCGTGAAAATTGGTCATAAATGCGCATGCGCGTGGGTGGGTGCGTGGGTGGAGGTGTAACACTTGAAAAAACCGCATCGTCGCCATCTCCAAAAAATTTGCAACATTTTTGTACCAATTTCGTAAAAATATTGGTCCATCAATGCGCACGCGCGTGGATGATTGCGTGGGTGGAGGCGTAAACTTAAAAAAATAAAACACCAGTTTCCTCAGAAAAATTTGCAACATTTTGGTACTAATTTCGTGAAAATTGGTCCATAAATGCGCATGCGTGTGGGTGGATGCGTGGGTGGATGCGTGGGTGGAGGTGTTACACTTAAAAAAACCGCATCGTCGCTATCTCCAAAAATTTTGCAACATTTTGATACCATGTGTTCAGAAATATTGCAAAAAAAAAATTTTTTCGCAAAAACATACCCTCCTCTGAAGAAAAAAAATAAAAATAAAAAAATTAAAAAAAAAACCCACAGCAGCCACCCCCGAAAAATTTGCAACATTTTGGTACCAATTTCGAGACAATCGGTCCACAAATGCGGAAGTAGTTCGGGCACAGACAGACAGACAGACAGACGGACGGTGCTTATATATATAGATTAAATTAATCCCTCTCTCTCTTTCTCTCTCTCTCTCTCTCTCTCTCTCTCTCCCTCCTCAATATTATATATAATAATATAATATTATAAATAAATATTATATAATATAATCATTTTTTGCAGTAAAACAGAAAGCTCGATGGGCAAGAGCCGGAAGAGGTACCAATTTAAAAAAAATCGGTTCATAAATATACGATTGCGTGGGTGGGTGCGTGGGTGGAGGGGTAAACTTAAAAAAATAAACCAGTAGTTTTCTCAAAAAAATTTGCAACATTTTGGTACTAATTTCGTGAAAATTGGTCCATAAATGCGCATGCGCGTGGGTGGATGCGTGGGTGGGTGCGTGGGTGGGGGTGTAACACTTAAAAAAACCGCATCGTCGTTATCTCCAAAAAAATTTGCAACATTTTGATACCATGTGTTCAGAAATATTGCAAAAAAAGATTAAACATACCCTCCTCTGTAGAAAAAAAAAAAAATTAAAAAATTAAAAAAAAAAAACCCACAGCAGCCACCCCCAAAAAATTTGCAACATTTTGGTACCAGTTTCACGAATATCGGTCCACAAATGCGGAAGTAGTTCGCGTACATACATACAGACAGACGGTGCTTATATATATAGATATATATATACACACACACGCGCGCACACACACACACACACACACACACACACACACACACACACACACACATATATATATATATATATATATACAGGGTATCCCAAAAAGATCGGAACACTGAAAAATCTCGAAAAGTATACGTTTTACAGAAAAAAGTTTTAGACAATAGTTATAAAAAATCTATTCATTGATCAGTTTGACCTTGAACAGTGTTACCAAGGTCAGAATAAGGTTACCTTAAATTTTTTAGATGGAATCCTATATTTTTTATTACATATTCTTGTAGCTTATCTCGAGGGCTTTCCAAAACACTATAATAAAATTATTTTTCATAAAGTGCTCTTTGAGTTATAAAGGTTAGAAGCTAACAATTTTTTGACATAAAATATATCTTTATAAAATATTCCATTTTCGATAATCATACCTACTTTTTTGCACAGTATAATAAAAAATCAATTTATTAAAGAAAACAGATAATTGAATATGTAATATTCAATATGCAGCAGCATACTTTTTTTTATAAGCAACTATGTGTTTTTATACACCAATTCATTGGTCTCATTATTCCGTGCAAAAAAGATATGATTACCGAAAATGGAATATTTTACAAAGATATTTTACATTTTTTGTCAAAAAATTGTTAGCCTTTATAAATCATAGAGTACTCCATAAAAAATAATTTTATTAGTGTTTTGGAAAACTCTCCAGATAAGCTACAAGAATATGTAATAAAAATTATAGGATTCCATCTAAAAAATTTAAAGTGACCTTATTCTGACCTTGGTAACGCCGTCCAAGGTCAAACTGATAAGATCAATAAATACATTTTTTATAACTTTTGTCTGAAACTTTTTTCTGTAAAACGTATACTTTTCGAGATTTTTCAGTGTTCCGATTCTTTTTGGGACACTCTATATATATATATATATATATAATATATATACACATACCTATTGATTTATTTAGCAATCTATCTATCTATCGAACTATCTATCATCTATCGATTAACCTATCTATCTATCTATCTATCCATCTATCTGTCTCTTCTCTCTTTTCTACATTGCATTCTTTTATATATGCACACGTATATAATAATTTTTTAAAAATATTGTACATTACAAAAGTAAAAATTATTAAATTTATAATCTAAAAATATATAAAAATTTTTTATGAATATAATGATTACAAAGATTTAGTAGATAATTTTTTGTAATAAATAAATTATTTATATGATTTAGTCTTATCTAACTACTGCTCTGTTTTGATAATAATAGCATTATTATGTATTCAATCTCTAAAATACTTTTATATAAATCATTTATTACAAAGAATTATTTACTTTATAATCAATTACAATTATTATAGATAGGCCTGTTTATACACATACACACACTTACACACAATATATATGTGTATGTGTATAAACAGGCCTATCTATAATAATTATAATTGATTTTAAAGTAAATAATTCTTTGTAATAAATGATTTATATAAAAGTATTTTAGAGATTGAATACATAATAATACTATTATTATCAAAACAGAGCAGTAGTTAGATAAAAATAAATTATATAAATCATTTATTTATTACAAAAAATTATCTACTAAAACTTTGTAATTATTATATTCATAAAAGATTTTTATATATTTTTAGATTATAAATTTAATTATTTTTACTTTTGTAATGTACAATATTTTAAAAAAATTATTATATACGTGTGCATATATAAAAGAATGCAATGTAGAAAAGAGAAAAGAGACAGATAGATCGATAGATAGATAGATAGATAGGTTGATTGATAGACGATAGATAGTTCGATAGATAGACAGATTGCTAAATAAATCAATAGGTATGTGTATATATTATATATATGTATATATATATATATATATATATATATATGTATGTGTATGTATGCATATATAGAAAATGTATATAAATAAACTAACCTGTACATCCAGCCCTTCTTGAAGGAAACTCTACGTTTCGAAAGGGGCAAATGTTTGGCGTCATATTTTCGTCCCATGGTGTGGACAACACACAAACTCAAGTATACGCTGCTTTTTACGCGTATGAACGTGTATAGCACCGCGCGACGTGAGTGAGGCGTCGCACAGTAGATCATATCAACGTATAATACGCGCGGATTACTGTGGTACATACATACTACTGATACCGCGCGAATACGAAAGATCTGACGCGCATTTTTACGTACATAATAAATCGGAATATTTGATAAAAAAATATATATATAAAATATATGATGAAAATATATATATATATATATATATATATATACGAGGGTCACTATTTATATTTTGGGAATTGGCAACACTGATGTCATGTGAGTCCATCTGACGGTTCCATCGTAAAGTTTGACATTTTTGACGATATACGTACTCAGAACATTTTGTCATACGGACGCTATTTGTTTATTTTATATTTAGTTGAAAGTTTCGTCTCGGCAAAAAATTAAGTTGATTGACGCACTCTCATTGTGATAATCCACGTCGAAAGTCGTAAAAAATCATCGCACGAAAATGTTCACGATTCAGTTCCATTTTTTGCCGAGACAAAACTTTCAACTAAATATAAAATAAACAAATAGCGTCCGTATGACAAAATGTTCTGAGTACGTATATCGTCAAAAATGTCAAACTTTACGATGGAACCATCAGATGGACTCACATGACATCAGTGTTGCCAATTCTCGAAATATAAATAATGACCCTCGTATATATATATATATATATATATATATATATATACGAGGGTCACTATTTATATTTCGATATATATATATATATATATATATTTTCATCATATATTTTATATATATATATTTTTTTATCAAATATTCCGATTTATTATGTACGTAAAAATGCGCGTCAGATCTTTCGTATTCGCGCGGTATCAGTAGTATGTATGTACCACAGTAATCCGCGCGTATTATACGTTGATATGATCTACTGTGCGACGCCTCACTCACGTATATATATATATATATATACACATATATATAATATTGGCATATTATATCTACATACTTTAATTTTTAGAAAGCATATTTTCTCTCTCAAATCACTCACATACAATTATGAACGAGCAATTTGAAAGAGAGAGAGAGAAAGAGAGAGGGAGAGAGAGAGAGAGAGAGTGTGTGTCAGAAGCACGGTCGTATACACACCGTGGTCAGAAGACAAGACAGCATGAGAGAGACGAAGATAATATGACTGTCTGTCCTTGTCTAACTGCACGATTGCAGCTCATCTATCGCGACATCGCGCAACTAATTTTCTGCTCTGTATTATTCCCAAATGTCATTTCGCACATACACATGTGAATGAAATATTCCAACACCAAGATCTTTTTTATTAGACTTCTAAACTTATTTCTGCAAGCTTACTAATATTCCTTTATGCAATCTTTTGGACGAAGCGGTCTTATTTTGTACGTATAAATTGTGAAACTTTTATACAAGTAAATATTGTTATGACGTGATGCGAGAAGCCAGAAAAAAAACTCGTATTTAAAAATTTTTTGTCTTTTTATCACAAATTGAGACAGCTGCGTACTTTATTATTGTATTAACTTTAATCGTGGAAAAGTATTTGTTATTCTATTAACGCAATAAAAACTTCTTGGTGTTGGAAAAATATAATCGTTCGGCCGGTAAAAGTAGACCTCCGGCATCCCCTTAAGTTAGACTTCGCTTTTGTTTCAACTATGAGTTTCAAATGATTTTTTGTGTTCTCTCGGTAACTCTGAAGATTTTCTCCACTTTGAAGTGACAGTATTTTTAACGTATAATTTGCAGTCTTATGCTCTTGTTGTGTGATGAATGTGAAATGGCATGTTTTTATTTTATTTTATTTTCATATATAGCACATTAGTATTACTAAGACTTTCTTGATTGATGTTTGAATTTTGTCTCGTACATTTTTCCATGCTTGTAAAAAAAATGAAGGGTTAAGACTTTCTATATTAAAACTAATTCCGAGCTGTTTCTGTATGACTTTGCATATGATTGTAAAAAAATGCATGTCTCTGAAATAAAAATGGTGATCACTGTTATTTATTCATGTTGTAGGAATAAAACCACTGTCTTCTGAAAGTTCAGTCTCCACCAGTGAGATTTTATCAGATACAGAGAAGGTAAGTTGAATGCCACTTTGTGAGTGAGGTTAAAGGAGTTCTGTGCAACACTTTTTTGATTGCTTCCTATTTCTCTAATTTCGTTAATTTCATGTATTATCCCCTACCAGGTATCTCTTGGAGATGGAATTTTCTGCTCCAAAGCAGCATATAACAAATTAATAAATGTGGAAGACAGCCACGCCGATTGAGCATAAGTAGGTATACTATGGGAGTTCTAACCCAGAGGGTGCAAAGGTGCGCTTGCAGAGACGGTATGTCGGTGAATTCATGCCTAGTGGCGGCGGCGGCAATAACGTGCAAAGACTCGTTTGGCGCGAGATCGATACGGCGTTTGATAGCCGTATACTGACCGGTGCGGTAATTAACGCAGACTATATCGAACCGCGCCAATTTTTGGAAAATGCCGCGGACATTGTAGTCGAGAACGTGGAGAATGTGCTGCAGAGACACGCCAGTGTGAAAGTGAACACTGTTTTCAACGGCGAATTTGTGTCCGGTGACAAGCGCGCCAACAAAAGTATCAACACGAGAAATTTTGAACTCTTTTGCACGTCTGATGTACGCGAGTGGTACGAGCGCCGCGTAATCGAGCCCACGCTAGCATCGCTAGAAGAGTTCCAGGAACGCGATAGCGGCTGAGCATTGTCGCGAATAATCGATTTGACAGTGAATATCAACAAGTATAATCCAATGCGCGCTGGATGCCATGTCAAATTACCGCAAAAAGAGCGGTTGTTAATGTGTAATGAGCGGACAATGCGTGTTTCGCATGGTCAGTGGTGGCCGCTCTGTACCCCGCTGAAAGACATGTGGAACGAGAATCCTCCTATCCGCATTACACCACAGTGTTGAATCTCCAAAACATTGAGTTTCCAGTGACTGTGAACCACATTAAAAACTTTGAACTGGCAAACGACATCTCCGTAAACGTGTACATCATCGACAACGAGAACATCGTCCCGTTACGTCTTTCGGAAAAAAAGAAAGACAGACACGTCAATCTGCTGTACGTGGAGGACGAACACGGAATGGGGCATTTCGCGTGCATAAAGAATTTGTCTCGCCTCGTGAGCTTGCAACTGAGCAAACACAATGGTCAAAAATATATATGCGATCGGTAAGTATATATTTAATACATGTAAATTATATTAATAATAATTTTAATTAAATCTTTTATTTTTACAGATGCCTACATTATTTCTATTCCAAGGACCAGTTACAGACGCATACGATAGACTGCGGAAAATTGAATGACTGCGCTATCCGGTTACCGAGCGACAAAGACAAGTGACTCGGCTTCGACAACTACACGAGAAAGGAGCGGCTTCCGTTTGTGGTGTACGCCGACCTCGAGTGTGTTTTGGCAAAGACCGAAGATGCCAAAAATTATCACCACCATCTATAACGGACCGCTTTCTCGACGCGGCCGGATCACTCAATCGGGATCGACAAGGTTCGAGAAAGGGTTAAATTCAAGAAGCGACGAGGTGTAGGTTTAACAAACTGTTTATTGTGTGTGCTATTTACAAGTGTGTGTGTGGAGGTGTGTGTGTAAGCGTGTGTGTATGTGTTCGCGTAATGCATGTATCGCTGTACAGGTATGTGTGACGGCGTGGATAATTTTATAAAAGTATGACGTGTGTATCTGTGTATGAGATAAATGCGTGAGTTTTGTTCGGCGCGGGTCCTGTTGACGGTATCTGTATTGGCGTCGGAGTTAGATATCGGTACTGTAACAGATTCGCTGATTATAATTTAACAGGAGTGTTACGCACGGCAGAAATAATATCTCAATTATTTCGCGTCTCGATCGTATTTCGGAACTTTAAATGCACGGCCCTTTAAATTCCCGCGGTCGTGTTTCCTCGGAAAGTTATCTACGACTGATGATCCTCGGTAGTTTCATTTCCTCTCTCGTACAGACATGTACTACTTATGCAATATTCTCTTCTTCCAAGAAAGAAACGTCAACGCCGAATATACTGTTACATTATGTTTTACTAAATATAGCGACATAATTAAAAATTAACCACATAATTGTCAACATTTACAGGGTAAGATTAAAATCAGATCAATATTTCTAAATTTTCTAGAGAAATACAAAATGGAAAAGATAATTTAATTCTATTATATGTGTACATTACGCACTTAATAACACATACCTTTTATTGAATTAATACAAAAGCTAAAGTAGGCACAAAATTAACAGATTTTTTTAATAATTGAAAATTAAAATTTATATGAGAAGTAGTATACTAACAGGTTTGACAGATTTAATTATCTAATTCCTTTGGTGTATCGTTTTTAGAAATAATGTTTGTACAAAATTTCGCGGTTCTGTGTTGTGAGCTTTTTCTCCTCATCATTTCGTCATCGAAATCTCAGCGAAATTACACCAACGACGAAGATGAAGGTCATAATTTGACAGTACGATACGAGATATATGCGGATTCTACAACAATTTATAGCGACGAGATAAAACCACTGCGATATGATTTGTATGAAAGGTTTACCGACGATACGCAATATAATGAAATAGAATATGAATTTAGCACTATTTCCACGAATATCGATCGCGAAGATGTTGATTCGATACTACATAAATTAAGAAGGCGTTTTGCTCACAATCAAAAAAATTATGACAAAATATTGAAACACTCTCACAACAATTCGACAAATGTCAATCATAAAGAAAACTCTACGTCACAGAAGGTTTATGAAAATTTGATTGAAAAGAATTATTCCATGCCGAATAAAATCTTTGAAAATTCTACTAAGAATAGTTATGAAAGTAACATCGTCCCATACAAAACTTGTCGTAATATAACTTGTATTCAGTTCTGCTGTCCTCTTGGCAATATCATGAGATGGAATGACACCAAATATATTCCAGAAGAAATGAAATATGTTTTTCCGAATGTGTACGAATACACAAACGATTCAACGCACAACGAAAGTGGGCGAGTAAACGAATTCTTTCAGTTAACCGTCTACGATAAGTGCCCAGAATCGCAATGTTACGTGGTACCCATCGGTCATCAATACGATTATAAAATTTTTGCCAATGATTCTTTTTATGTACATTATTATGAAACATTATTAAAATCGACATCATATTGCCTCGGCGTCTTCTTGGAAAAAGGGCGTAGATTTGAAGCGATTTTTGATTCAGAACAGAATGCGGAAATTAAAAGTCACGTTCGACTTCAAAGCGTTCCTTTTAAGTACACGCTTGAGGACAGTTGGAAATATCTTGTATTAAATATATATTACAGCTTGCTATTAGTGTGTATATTATTTTTGGTGGCAGTATTTCTAGTGTATTCCATATTGCCAGGACTCCGAAATGAACACGGCTTCATGTTGCGTAATTACAGTGCAGTTACATCCATTGCAAGGATGCTTGATATTGTGAGATTTTTAAATTACAAAAAAAATACGTCATATCCCGTCTGTATTACAATTGGTACAGTATATCTAACCATAAATTACATAAATATATAAAATCAATGCAGAATATATTTGTCAAGCATAACGTATATCCGCATAATACATCTTCTTCATTATTTGAATATATATAACACACTTATTAAAATACAATTGTCAATAATGAATTAAACTAAAATTTAATGCATTTTAATTATAATCTAAGTTTGCCCTAACATATATATATATATATATATATATATATATGTATATACATATATATACGAAATTTTGTTTTATAGAATTTTGCAGTGTTAATGTCTTGAAATATTATTTAATTTTAAATCGATAATATCAGTATTTATAATAATAAATAAATAATGTTATAAACTTATGGTGCAGAATACAGTACATAAATATAGTACATGAATCTGTTTAAAAGTGAAGAATCAAAACTTGAATCTTTTGATTTTTTTTTCATTTTTACGCACGCTTAGTGATGAAAATAATATTTATTATTGTAACCTTTATTTATATTTATTTTTCAGCCTTTTTAATATATTTTTGTTTTATGTCGGGTTACTTTTGGTTAAGTATCATGAGCTTTAATATGTGGCGGACATTCAGGTAAATATTTTATATTTTACTTTAATTCTTAGCTCCTGATTTTAATTTGTCTTTATATAATTGTTTTATAGTATGAAATATATCAAAAATTTTGTCAAGATAACGTAAATTTTTTGGAATTAGAAATGGCATATATTAGATAATAAATATTATATATTTAATTTATAAAATATTTATAAAATATTACAACAAAATCTAATTCACAATAATAAAACAAACTTTTCTGGAAATTTTTTTTCCACTTTACAAGCTTGAGATATAGATTGCGTTAATCATTTTTATGTATAATAATGTAATACAAAATAATTTTTTATTATAACATAAATATATATTTTGCCCCTATCAACTTAATAAAAATTTAAATTATCTTTGTCTGTAGAATATCTATGTAAATATATAATAGTTTCTAAATGATATACAATGTTATATTTCTCATCATAATTGAGTGTCACATGTCGTATTATATAAGTAAACTTTTATAATTGTGTAGAATGAGTTTTCGAGAAAGCTTCGATCAAAGTCAAATATTAACATTTTACATTGAGATTTCCTTTATATCTACACTTATATAATTAAATATAATATATACCTAAATTTTTGCAGAAGATTCTCTATGTTACAAAGAAACAGCAGACAATCAGAAAAAAAAGTTGGTGTATTATGCTATTTTTGCGTACGGATGTCCGTTTGTACTTGCTATTGTTTGTGTCATCGTTGTGGATTATATTTCCAAGTATTTGCCATATATTTTGAGACCAGAATTCAAAATAGGATTTTGCTGGTACTCTGCGGAACGTACGTCTCAAATAACTTTATTAAACGTTACGCTTTTTAAAAATATGTAATAGTATATAAGATATCATACTTACAGATTTGAAAGCACTTGCATTGTATTTTTACTAGATCAAAACTGTCTGTATTATTAGTAGCATTTGCTTATCCATCTGTGCGGCAAGGAACATTAAACGTTACAAAAAGGATACAAACTTCAGTCTAACAGATTCGGAAAGCAAGCAATTTAATGACAATAAGAAATGGTGTGTATTCTCACATTTTGCGTCACTCTGTGATAATTTTTTATTATGTTAATGAGATTTCTGCAGATATATTTTTGTCAATATCTCTGCCGACATCACAGACTTGCTTGATTCGCATTTCTGGTAAAAGGGGGAGAAAATTATAATTACAAAAGATATATATATATATATATATATATATATATATATATATATTTTACTGTGCTTATACTTTTTTTTATATTTTCTATTGTGTAATAAATCTATAAGAGAAAAAAAACATGTATTTCTGTAACTTGCATTGAGTCTTTTTTAAAAAATCTGTAATACTCGAAATGTCGTAAGGAGAGAGTATAAACGAATATATATTTATTACATTAAAAAATTACATTTTTGAAATATTTCTATTGTAGGCATTTTTTATAAAGACGTTAACCGACGATGAGATTAGCTGATTTATGTGTTTTGTTTGTCGACCTTGTGCCGGGTACTTATTTATTTGTAATATTTATTATTGAAAGCGTTCTGAGCGATCCTTTGTTTGTCGAGAAAACCGAAAACACAGTTCTGCGCGATGAACGAAGGTAATTCTGATTGGTCCGATGTTTCGGGTAGGGAAGGTTTTAACACCGGGTATAAATATGCCGACTTTTTGGGAATCGGGACAGACAATAGAGAACCGAACAGAACAGATCATATCTCTCTTCTTCGAAACATCGAACGACGGCGAAAACGGCAAGATGCGGCTCTGAAGAATTGTCGACGTGAAGACGTGTAATATTCACAATTGCACATTATACATACATATACATACTATCATTTTGCGTTGGAATAAATTAAACCTTTGGCCTATCCATTGAAACACGATATCCTAATCGAAACGGTGAGAGAAACATTCTATTTCTCTCTCTCACGCCCATCATACCCCTACACTATAAAAATTTTTTTCTCATTTCTCCCTTTTAAGAATTGCAATTGATTCCATCGTTTTTCAATTTAATAATTTGGTAGATAGAATTTATTATTTTTATTGAAAAATGACCAAATATTAATATATATTTGTTTGCAGGTTAAATCTATATATAAAGTTATTTACCGTGTTGTTTATCATTATAGGTATAAATTGCTTTATGTATACAATTTCAAGGTTGTTATTACCAACACAATTATATAAATATAGTTATTACACTGAAATTGTTAAAGCCTTGTTAGATGTAGTACAAAATTTCTTCATGTTTATCATATTTGTGGAAGAGAAAAATCAAGTTGATGTTACTGAAACGATTCGGATTCAAGACGAATGCATCGACTAACACATCGCATATCACATTTGAAGTATCTATGTAGGAAATGTCGAACTCTTGCGGAGAAGAAAACTGTCACACAAGATTCATCTAATAGAATTGAATTCTAATGTTGTGAGTGTGTAAAGAAAAGAGTTTTATAAAATCAAAAATCAACAATTAATTATTAATTGCAATTGATTATAAATTTATAATTAAAATTAAAAGTAAATTTACAATTTATATTTACAATTTAAATTTATATTTTACGTAATGTATAGGTTTCCTCGAAGGATTTTATTTCAAATTGCACATGGCAAATTTGGCTTATTGGTGCATATAATTAAATCAAATTAATGGAATTACTAGAATTAAATTTTGTAAACATTTTTCTTCAAAAAATATTTGTATATGAAATTTATACGCAATATATAGTGCTATATTATTATAAAAAATAATTCTGATTTAAATAAAAATATGTTATATATTTATAAATATAAGTATATAAAGAAAAATTAAAATTTGTTTTAAACTGCTGACATGGTACAAACAAATAAATTACGAAAATTTCCAATTGCGACTGTTATGTGTAATTATTGTTTGGTTTTCATTGTTTGGTAAAATGGAATTTTTTGTATATAGGTGTTTAATGTAAATAAGCTATGTCTAAAACGCGTTTTTTCATATATACATATACACACACATTTGATGCTAAGAACATTTTATAATAATATATTATGCACTTAAGAATAAATTCTCGAATTTGAATATAAATATTTCTGCATTATAAAATGCAAAATATTTAATAGTAATTATGTATATAAAATATTTGATATGTAAGAAACAATTATAAATTTATGTTATAAGTTTAAAAATGTAACATAACTTGCACATAAAATACTAAATTATGAAGAAAAGTGTCGCTTTGTATTTCTACAACAAATTTTAATTTAACATGTACGACTATTATTGCCGATCATATGCAATGAAGGAAGAACATATTTAAGTTTCAATAAATTAAATTTCAAGCAAATATAAATATATGTTCGCTAAACAAGTCAAAAGAGCGATGTCGTTACCTCAATTATTGCAATAAGTATTTTTTTCGCTGTAATTGAATAATTGTGATCGAAGCACGCATTTGCTGGTACACTGTCAAAATTTTTTAGGAAAAGTATCTTAATTGATGACTCACGCATAATTATTTAATTGTAGCGCTAAATTCATTTTCGCAATAACCAACATCGCGTTCGGCTTTGTCAGCCTACATATTTATATTTGTTTCATATTAGAGCCGAATATAATTCATAATTGTTATTAAATTTCAAGCATTACAGGAACACTACCAGAAATGTTCTTAATCTCTACTTTTAGTTTTTCTACGTAATTATCACTTACAAGGGCAACACCAGACATCGTTCCCTCCGATTTGGCCGAATCTAAAATATGTTGTATTACTAGCTTCACACTAATTCATAGTAAAAAAACACAAGCCAACTCTCAAACATTTTTGAAAAAAATGTAACTCCATTAATCTTACGTAAAAATGAAACTAAAAAAGTTTTTTTTAGAAAAAGGTAAAAGGGCGCCCAGATCAACGATATGTAAAAAAACGTAATAAAAAAACAGTATGTTTCAAAGTATTGCGTAAACTTGTGTTGTCAAATTAATACTTCTAAAAAAGTAATGAAATCAAAATGTTGCGCCAAACAAAAATATATTCCAAAAAATTAAAAATCAAAAACTTATGCAAAAATTAAAAATAATAAAAATTAAAAAAATAAAAAATTTTAGTTAAAAAAACTTGACGCTACTTTTCAAAATTGCTGGAATGTATCTTATCTGTAATACATCTTAGAGTAACAAATAATTAATTTACTGTAATAAAATTATAATACATAAATTTTTTTTTAAATTGCTTGCATCAATAAGCGTGATTTTATACTAGCTTATCTATATATGATGATTCAATGATGATAGAACTTGGTTAACGTGTTTTCCTTCCCGAAGCAGAACGTATGTATATCTGTGAGAGGAAAATCTATATCTATCATTTAAACATGAGGAATATATTATTCGATGTAATATTGTCAACAATTATGAAACGTAATAATTATACATCGCACACACAATTATTGGAAAGCGTTTGCAAACAAAAAAATTCTATAATTTGCGTAACGATTTTATAAGATGGTCGTAATCTTATAATCTCATAGTCAGAATCTCATTAGTTTGTTGCAATATCAGCTTACTTTATTCACTGCAACACTTAACACAGAAAATTCAAATTAAAAAAGAACAGAAAACAAATTTGCAAGCATATTAATCATTCTATATCCTTATTTCGTGCTTATCAATTTGAAATTGTCATTATTAATATTCTAATATTATATTTTTGTAATACAATTAAAATTAAATACATTCAAAATAAAATACATAAAAATTAAATACACAAAATTAATCACATAAAATGTAACTCATTCAAAATTATGTCTAACTTATGCGCACAGCGTGAATCGGGACTGCCAATTAGCATCACGGAAAAGCTACAACAAAGTCTATTACATGCTCTTTTTAGAAGCGCCGATTTCCTGCTGGACTGATCAAACTAATGTCAGAAGATTCAGCATACCCGCGTTGTTTTTCTTGTATATTTAAGAGTTATAAGTGTATAATTTTATAATAGACAAGACTGTGTATGTGCGCGCGCGCGCGCGCGTGTGTGTGTGTGTGTGTGTGCGTGTGTGCGTGCGTGTGTGTGTGTGTGTGTGTTTGTCGTAAAATTATCCACCACTCGTCATCCTCGGTAGTTTCATGTCCTCTCTCGTACAAGCACGTATTACTTATGCAATATTCTCTGTTTTCAAGAAAGAAACGTCAAAGCCGAATATAGTGATACATTATATTTTACTAAATCTAGTGTGATAATTAAAAATTAATCGCGTAATCGTCTACATTGTAATCGTTGACATTGTTAGAATAAAATCAGATCAAAATGGAAGAGATAATTTAATTTTATTATATGTGTGTATTACGCACATATCTTTCAACCAATTAATACGAAAACTAATTTAGGCACAATATTAATATAGATTCTTTTAATTATTGAAAACTAAAATTTGTATAAGGAATAATGAATGTACCAATAGGTTTTGATTGATTTCACTATTAATTTCTCTAGCGTATATCGTTTTGTGAAATAATGTTTGTAAAAAATTTCGCGTTTCTGTGTTGCGGGCTTTCTCTCCTCATTATTTCTTCATCGAAATCTCAGCAAAATTATACCAACAACGAAGACAAAGGTCGTAATTTGACAGTTTGATACGAGATATATGCGGATTCTACAACAATTTATAGTGACAAGATAAAATCACTCCGATATAATCTATATGAAAGGTTTACCGACAATATGCAACATAATGAAATGGAATATGAATTTAGCACTATTTCCACAAATATCGATCGCAAGGATGAAGATTCGATAATACATAATCTAAGAAGGCGTTTTGCTCACAATCATGAGAATGATGACAAAATATTGATATCCTCTCACATCAATTCGACAAATGTCAATCATAAAAATAACTCTACGTCACAGAAGGTTTATGAAAACCTGCTTGAAATGAATGATTCCATGTCAAATAAAGTCTTTGAAAATTCCACTAAGAATAGTTATGAAAATAACATCGTTCCATACGAAACTTGCCATAATATTACTTGCAGAACGAAACTAAGCGAGTAGACGAATTCTTTAAGTTAGCCGTTTACGATCCGTGCTTGAAAACGCGACGTTACATGGTATACGAGTACAAGGGTAAATACGATTATAAGATTTTTGCCAATGGTTCCCTTTATTTACCTCCTTATAAAACATTATTTAAATCGATATATTCGACATCATATTGCTTCGCCGTCTTCTTGGAAAGGGGGAATAGGTTTGAAGTGGCTTTCTGTTCAGAACCTTTAATTGAAAATGTCAGGAAATATTTGAACATACCTAAGTATGGTTCGATAACTCATGTGATATATATATACCAGGTGTATGCATAAATCTTTTCCGGTTTTTTGGTAAAAAAAACACGTAATTTTCAAGGGAAATTAATTTTTTTTTCTTCAAAATATTGGCCATCGGCTTCTACACATTTCGCCCATCTTTCAGGTAATTTAAGAATACCATGCCAGAAAAACTGCTTATCTTTTGCGGCAAACCATTTGTCGAGCCATTTTTTAACTTCCTCGAAATTGCTGAAGTGCTGCTCTGCGAGCGCGTGCCCCATTGATGTGAAAAGGTGATAGTCAGATGGCACCAGGTCTGGGGAGTACGGCGGGTGCGGAAGGATGTCCCATCCAAGCGATTTCAAGGTGTCTCACTGGTTTTGCTGTGTGAAACGGCGCATTGTCGTGTAACAAAATCACTTTGCTATGTCTTTTGGCCCATTCCGGTCGTCTTTCGATCTTTCCCATTGCTCGTAAACGTCTGCTGATTGTTTCTTGTGATACATGTAATGCTTCTGCTAATTGCCGTTGAGTTTGAGTTGAGTCATCATCCTGCAATTGCTCGTTTTCGCATTTTTGTGGTCTACCAGAGCGCTCACTGTCTTTCACATTGAAATCACCACTTTTAAATTGTCAAAACCATGTCTCACATGTTCTAATCGATGAAGCGTGTTCACCATATGTTTCTACCAGCAAACGATGACTTTCAACAGCCTTTTTCTTTTGATTAAATAAAGAAAAGCAATGCGTGCCGCAAATGCTCGTTTCAGGCACAAAACGCGACATGATCACTGAACGATAAAACAAAGACGCTAGTTTTTGGCGGACTCAACTTGTGTGTGTTTGTAGTTATGTCAGACGAACAAAATGACGTATGTGTTAAATTAATACGCTGCGTACTTTTCGCTGGGGCCATCTCTTAATTAAACCGGAAAAGACTTATGCATACACCTAGTATATTCCAGCTTGAATTTATTGTGTATATTATTTTTGGGAGCAATACTTCTAGTGTATTCCATATTGCCAGAACTCCGAAATGAACACGGCTTCATGTTGCGCAATTACTGTGCAATTTTATCTATCTACTTCATGATTGATGTTGTGAGTTTTATCTATTTGGAAAAGGATCTGTCATATTCCGTCTGTACGACAATTGGTACAGTATATCTAACGATAAATTACATAAATATATAAAATCAATGCAGAACATATTTGTCAAGCATAATGTATATATGCATATTAGTATATCTTCTTCATTATTTGAATATATATAACACTTTTAAAATACAACTGCCAATAATGATTTAAACTATAATTAATGCATTTTAATTATATCTAATCTGAGTTCGCCCAAACATATATGCATATATATAATTTTAAGTTTTCGAATTATGCAGTGCTATATCTTGAAATATTATTTAATTTAATATCGGTACCCAGAAAACATTTTGATATTCATTGAAAATACATTGCATATACATCAGTGGATATCACATATTCTATAGACATACAATGATACACAAATGACATACACTGGATGTCATAGGTATGTACAAATGCAACGCGCTGTATGTACACTGTATGTCCATGTAATATACATGTGTATATTTGCTGCATATTCTATGTATATGTACATACAGAGAAGTACATATATATAGCAAATACCTTCCTTCATATACAATAAATATTTATTGGACATCTCATGTATGTGTATTCCATATACGTCTGTGAATATGACTTATTCTATGTATATACAGTGATGTATAAACAATGTACATTGGATATCCTATTTGTATATAAATTTAATGTTCTGTTTATACATTGTATATCCATACAATATATATGCGTATAGATAGGTACATTCCATGTACATTCGTGGAAAGTATATGACAGATAATTTACATATACACTAAATATTTTTTTCATATCCAATGTATATAAATTGCATCTATATACATCTATAGATGATATTCTATGTATATAAATGATATTCTATGTATATACAGTGATTTACAAATGAGGCACATTATATGGATATATATACGTGCATTATATCTGTACATATTAAAGACATCCAATGTACATCGTTTGTAGATCACTATACATACATAGAATATGCCATACACGAATATACACTGTACATAAATTTAATTACTAAAATATCTTGTATTGTGTTTACAGATGTAGGTACTTGCAATAAAAACAATATACGTATTTACGAATATATATATATATATATATATATATATTTATATATTTTTAATATATATTACATCTATATAACATATTATATTAAAGTATATTATAATATATTAAAATTAAACTTTGAAATATTTTAAACAAGAAATTAAACATTATTTCTTTGTGATCACAGTATTCCATAAATAAGAAACTTAAAAAATATAAGTACGTTAAATTACAATTTATTAAGAAGCTTGTTTTAAAAAGTACTTTATCTATTTGAAAAAATAAACAGATCAAAATGTTTGTATAATATTAATACTATTAATAATTAATACATAAAATATCCTGTAAAAAAATTGAAACAATTTTGTGTTTAAGACAAAATTGTTTCAATTTTTTCTACTGCGTACGTTTCATCTACTGATCCCTCATTACAGCTATATTGAATTATGATGTCAGAAGCAAGAAATAACATGAGGTTTCTTTTTTATATAATATATATCGAATAAATAAGTTTTTGAATGTAATTATACTGTGTTTGATAATATGAATTAGTAAAATCCGTCAAACTCCCTATTTGTTAATAAATATGCGTATAACTTATTTGCATATGTCCTACATTTTCAGTAAACGTGGACATGATTGAGCAAGATTATTTACAGCTACTTGCAGATTTACGAAGTAAAAAAAGTATTCTACGGATTTCATTAATTC